>NC_138736.1:446028-513528 GCF_965113295.1 Leuciscus leuciscus
TACTGTGAAGCGAAACTGAAGGTGAACAGAGCTTAGACTAAACAGATCTAGAACCCTAGCGGTAAACAGATCTAGAACCAAACCCTAGCGGTAAACAGATCTAGAACCCTAGCCTTAAACAGATCTAGAACCCTAGCCTTAAACAGATCTCGGACTCGACCGGTAAACAGATCTAGAACCCTAGCCGTAAACAGATCTCGGACTCGACCGGTAAACAGATCTAGAACCCTAGAGGTAAACAGATCTCGGACTCGACCGATAAACAGATCTAGAACCCTAGCCGTAAACAGATCTCGGACTCGACCGGTAAACAGATCTAGAACCCTAGAGGTAAACAGATCTCGGACTCGACCGGTAAACAGATCTAGAACCCTAGCCGTAAACAGATCTCGGACTCGACCGGTAAACAGATCTAGAACCCTAGAGGTAAACAGATCTCGGATTCTACTGGTAAACAGATCTAGAACCCTAGAGGTAAACAGATCTCGGACTCGACCGGTAAACAGATCTAGAACCCTAGAGGTAAACAGATCTCGGATTCTACTGGTAAACAGATCTAGAACCCTAGAGGTAAACAGATCTCGGACTCGACCGGTAAACAGATCCATACCTGCCAACCTTGCAAAAAAAATGTGCGTATCGACGGGGGTATCGATTATATAATTGCATTGCATATAATGTGTGCTGGTCAACTAGTCTAAAATGAAGAAACCCCTAGAACACAGTTAAAAAAAAAAAAAAAAAAAAAAAAAGATGAAAAAAGATAACATAGGAACATTGTGTACAATTAAGATAGGCTAATTAATTTATTTTCCAATATCCAAATATGATACTAAAAAATACCACAGGGAAAAGGGCTTCTATTTGTGACGTGCTGTCTTTGCGTTTGAACATTGCACATTTTAAACAGGACACGCATTAGCTGAATAAATGTTAGCCAATACAAACATATTTATAGAAAACAGTTGACAATGAATAGACAGGAGTCCAATAATAGCATAACGAATCACTTATTCTAAAAATAATATAAAGTATATGTTCCGAATCCGACATAATGAGGGCTGTGTTAACAGTAAACGTCCGTCATTTAACGAATTTTAAAAGCAGGGATGGATAATACAAAATGCTTTTTGACTGAAAAAAAACAAGCATGAACACAATTTTAAAGCAGCACTCAGTAGCTTCGGGACTTCTTCGCTGTATTCTCGCTTTTTGCTCGCAGGTTTCTCTCTAGAGCTCCCCCCGCAGCTTCGGAATCGATATTTGACTATAGATATTTGACTATAGATATTTGACTATAGATATTTGACTATTTGACTAACACTGTTGTAAAAACTCGTTGTTGATTCTCAGACACCAGAGGCTATAGATCAACGACATCAAAGCAGACGGGACGTTCTTTAAAACGTCTTCTTCATTCGGGTTCGGACAGCGTGAGGGAGAGCAATAATGACAGCATTTTAGCAGATTTCTTTTGGCCGTAAAGCAATTGTTTACATCGCGAGACCTGATATCACGCGAGACTTCCTGACGCAGCGGCCAAAGTTGCAAGTGCGTATTTTCCGCTCACGGGCACCAGGGGGGTGCGAAACGACCACCATTCAACCCGAAATGAGTAATATAACCATTCCAATGACTCCGAAGCTGTTCAGTTAACCCCCTGAGGTCTACGGTATCGCCGGCGATACCAGCTCGCTTTTTTTTTATCAATGTAAAAGAAACTCATAAATACTCTGTTGACTTTGATTTTCCATAGGAGTTTCATACATCAATCGATTCTGTTAAATGTGTATTATTTTTGTGTATACTCACAATAAAAACAAAGTGTTGTGCTTTTTGCCAAATAAAGAAAAATAAACACGAAGCGAGTTCTGCCTTCTCTCTGCCAGTGAAGTCCATTCTGAAACGCGTCCGAAAATGAACAATAACTGAGCGAATACTCAGTCAAACAGGCATACAGACACACAGGCATGAAGCTTGAATTCTCGTCTTTTAAATGAAGTAATTTATATAAAAAACAAATATCTTCATCTTGTGAAATCTGTATTAAAAGAGAGCGATTCCAGTCGAGCTCATCTCATCTCATTACGTTATAATCGGCCCCGCCCACGGAGAGCGCGCGCTATTCAAACGCAAATGACTGAGACGATCCCATACAAACTGTGAACGCCCACATATCAGCTCGAGAAAACACATCAAGTTTATTCAGATAAGTGTAGTTGTCTACACTGTCTCGCAGCGCTGTGAGGAATAATAATAATGGAAAACGTACCTCAGAAGTGCTGGTATTTCGAGGAGCAACGGATGGAATAATGTAGTAAGTTTTTTTTTTCATTCTCAAGTAAATCGCGTTTCTGTGTGAATGAATGAACGCAGAGATGCGCTGTTTACCACAACTCGCAAAAAGACGGTTTAAATTTGAATTTCGTTTCTGTGTGTGAATAAATGATCTGCTTTTAGCAAACTATTTTGCTATACTGAGTAAAATCGATTGAAATATGTTGAAATAAAATGTATTTGTATAAGCAACGTATTAAACTGCAAATTAACATTTATATTCCTTATAATAAAAACGAAAGACCTATGTTACAGACATATGAAAGACAACATTTCGTTGATTAGTTTTGGATAGATTACACATTTTTACTGTAAAATATCTGCCACCTCAAATAAGCTTTTGTTTGCCAATTTTTGCTAATATGTTAAATATAGTATGTTTTGTCAATGTAGGCTATATTCGAAGTTTGAAATATGTATGATAAAATTTATACTTTAGTTTTTACAAAGAAAGATTACACTTCAATTGTTGTTGTAATTGTAACCTTTTTAATAAAAAAATATATATTTACAAGGTAGATGTAAACAAATTTTAAAAGGTAAATATAAGCATTTTCTTTAAATAATTTTTATTGTGTTTTATTATTGACAAATTTGGGGAGAGGATACATATTCCAAAACTGAAAATACAGTATGAGAATTAACTGCACAATTAATAGACATGTTTTCCTTGGATATTATACAATTTGCAAGCAAAATTTGTGAAAAAAAAAAAAATTTGACATGCATCCAACTGTGAACCAATTTGGTAGAATATATATATATATATATATATATATATATATATACTGTATATATATTGCTCTTGCATTCTTTCTTGTGGCTATAGGTGACACACCTGAATGAATGGCTCATTAGGTATGCGGGCCCCATTGTCTCCTGAGGTGTGAATCACTACATATGCATGATGCTGTTGAATGGTTGACGCCCCTTGCGCATATTGCCTTTACAAACAAAAAGTGTTTTACAAGATTTAAATCAATGTATTGTGTTATGTGAATGATAAGGGCAGGATGATTTTCACATCATTTTGAAGAAAAAACTCTAGGCAAAGACATCAATTAGTCAAAAGTCTTATTGACACGTATTTAGTATGTGTTTTGTGGCCTTATTTCAGAAACTTTAGTTTTTTGTTTTTTCAATAACCATGCATAAACATTATTCTCTCAAAAATACAAACATGTACATGCATGTTGCTCACATATTATGGTAGCCCTGTTTGTGCTAAATAGAGTGTAATTATACCTTTGCCATTAATATGTTTATAAGCAACTGAAAAAAGCACAAATGTCAGGGCATGTCAGAACATCTCAAGGACCCCAAAAACCCCTCAGACCTCAGAGGGTTAAGGTAAAAAAAGTTACTTAGTTCACCTTTAATTTAGCCCGTCAATTTAAATTTTACAATGATCTTCTCTCTCTGTGTGTGCGCGTCCGTGTTTGTGAGAGAGAGAGAGCTCGCGCAGCACTGATACAACGGTAGCCTACTTTTTAATCCATAAGTAACGCGCTAGTTTTCATACAAAATAAATATGTAACATAATTAGGTAGTCTACTTTAGTTATTATTAATACAATAACGTAGCACATGAAGGCTACGTTTCTCAACACTGAGAATGAATGAATATTAAACGCCTGTTTCTTCAGACTCTCGCTTATCAGTAGGCTAACGTTAATCCACAAATCACAGCACTTTCATAATCACTAGCAGCTAAGCCATAGCGATTTCAAGATTTATAGTTCAGCATTACTTGAGCATTTTATTATTTGCATGACTGAATGATGTCTTCCTCTTTTCTGAGTGACCATGAATAACTTAACGGAGTATTTTAAGATAATCCATGCGATCTGTGTGATCATCGAATCCATAAGATTAAGTTAACTCAACAATCAACTTTCCAAATCGACCCCAGGCCGTTTACCTTCAGGAGTCAGAAGTACCGTGACTGTACTGTCCTCGCTTATGACATCAGTCAGACGGCGGCCGCGGGAGTGGAAGGGGGATTGAGCGGGAATCTTTATTGGTGTCGATTTTCAGTCTCTTTTTAATGATAGGCCTTACGCATCTGTCAATCATCCCCGCTTGCTATTTGGGGAATGAACCCAGCGATATGATTGGTCGAACTTTTCTTCTTTTGCTGTAGCTTGATTTGAGGACAGCGCGTGCACAGAGGCGTTACCAGGTTTTTGCGTAGTTTAGAGTGACACATCGTACCAGCGTACTTTGAAGTCAAAATGCGTATCCGCTACGCAAAATGCGTACAGGTTGGCAGGTCTGCAGATCTAGAACCCTAGCGGTGAACAGATCTCGGACTCGAACGTTAAACAGATCTAGAACCCTAGCGGTAAACAGATCTAGAACCCTAGCGGTGAACAGATCTCGGACTCGACCGGTAAACAGATCTAGAACCCTAGCGGTAAACAGATCTAGAACCCTAGCAGTGAACAGATCTCGGACTCGACCGGTAAACAGATCTAGAACCCTAGTGGTAAACAGATCTCGGACTCGACCGGTAAAACAGATCTCGGACTCGACCGGTAAACAGATCTAGAACCCTAACCCGGTAAACAGATCTCGGATTCTACCAGTAAACAGATCTAGAACCCTAACCCGGTAAACAGATCTCGGACTCGACCGGTAAACAGATCTCGGACTCGACCGGTAAACAGATCTAGAACCCTAGCGGTAAACAGATCTAGAACCCTAGCGGTGAACAGATCTCGGACTCGACCGGTAAACAGATCTAGAACCCTAGTGTTAAACAGATCTCGGACTCGACCGGTAAAACAGATCTCGGACTCGACCGGTAAACAGATCTAGAACCCTAACCCGGTAAACAGATCTCGGATTCTACCGGTAAACAGATCTAGAACCCTAGCAGTAAACGGATCCCGGTACGGTGCGCGGTGCTCTGGGAACATTTCATTCTGTTGCCAAATTTTTAATTTTTTCCCCAGATGTGCCATTTTCTCAGGTTTGGCCTATAAAGCAAATACTCGATTTATTCCTATTTTCTCCTCCTGCATATTATAGAGCCAATCAAGAGTTGGTATGGATGTCAGAGTGTGGTTTGCATGTGTGTAATAAAAAAAAACTGTGTGTGTGTGTTTGCAATATTAAAGAAAGAAAACCTCTGCATCTAACGGGGGAAATCTGCCAAACACACTGAGATACTGGAACCAGGGTTTCCGTTGTCCGGTAATTACCGGACATTGGCCGGAAAAAAAATGAAATGTCCGACAAAATTAAATCTCTCCGGTCAAATTGTCCGATTAAAATTACCTAAATAATCCCGCCCCCCTAACACAATCTGAATTTGAGAATAAGCCTAAAATGTATAAAACAAAAATACACCGACCTTTGGCTTTTATAAAGGAACAGGCTCTACCGTTTGAAAGTTATTAAACAACATCGCATGCTGCATTTCAAATAAAGCGCACGCCTCAAACGGCTGTAATATAGACCTAAACAACGAACGAATGAGTGAGACGTTTCAAATATGGCCAGGCCCAGGCAGACTAGCCTTAAAAGCTTTTTTCAGAGGCCAGACGCGACGGACGATGGTGAATCAGGAACGCCTGAAGCCTCAGATGTCCAGACAGCTCCACCACCACCGGAGAAAAAGCAGAATCGGATCAAGACGAAGCAGCGAAGTCGCCTTGCGGAGAACTAGGTTACGCGGCTTATGCGCATTGCAAGTTGTGGAGAGACACTAGCCGCGTTTCCATTAGGCTACCCTTCAAATTGCGCAAATTGAAATTGCGAATTAAAAATACGCACAATGGAAACACGTTAATTTCGCAAAAACTCCCGTTTATCGCAAGAACGTTTTTATGCTCGCATGAGGTGGTTTTTCAGGCAATTCGAAAAAGGAATATTTCGCAAAACTGCAATGGAAACAGTTTTTGCGCATTTGCAGTCACCTGACTTAGAAGACGCGGTGTGTTTGAGGTTCATGTATAGCTACGCAAATAATAATCATTTTATATTATTTTATTATATTATAACATTTAATAAGCTATATTTAGAAGACGCTTTTATGCAAAAAAGGAACAAAGCTGAGTGTGGAGCGCGCACTGCATGGCACGGAGGCGCGGGCGTGACCACTTGCATTTTCCTATTAACAGTGGAAACAACTTAAAATACTCTATCATTTCTGGTCATACAGAAAATAATAATACATTATTCTCAACTACTTTTATTTGTGTAAACTCACAATAACAAGAAAACGTTGTGCTTTTGTAAAATAAAATAAAACAATCAGACGCACTTTCATGATCTCCATAAACTGGAGCGTGAGAATTGAAACAAAATATAGCTTATGTAGGCTAAAGCTTGAAATGTCCACTTTAAAACGAACAAATTCGAATCGAAAGCTAATACCTTCTGATTATGTAATTGTATGAAAGGTGCATTTCTCTCTAAAAGCGCATCTGCTTAACAGCAGAGATGGAGATATGATTTTAGCCGACACTTAGAAAACAGTTTATTCATAATATGAATGGCTCTTCTCATTCAGCACTGCGGGAAAAACATAAATTCAAGGTTCTAATTTGGCCTTTGAATTTTCCATATTAATTTGTGAATATTTTAAATGTTTAATAAAGGGGCAAAAAGTCATAAACAAAAATCAGAAATCGCGTCGGTATTTACTTTTTTGCGCAGCAGTTTGTGTAGCCAGTTCAAATTAAAATTTTGGTGTTCAACTTTGCGTTTTAAAAAGACAACAACCGTTCATTTTTCGTTTTTCTATTAGCCTACGGGTTAAAAAAGGAAAAACGAATGGACAAGTAGCCTACATGGATCGTTTGGACAGAATACGAGACAGAGTTCTTTATTAAAGGGATACTTCACCGTTTTTTCATATTAAACTATGTTATTCCCTTAACTAAGACGAGTTGATACATACCTCTCTCGTCTCAGTGCGTGCACTAAATCCCTCTGTCTTGCGGCAAAACTTTGTTAGCCCAGTTCATTTAATATGGGCCAAGCAGAGAAGCTACCAAACACCTCCACGTTTTCCCTATTTAAATACAGTTACTCGCGAAGTGTAACTCGACCTAGGACGGTGACACAAAACAAAACGTTGCGCTTTTCTAAGCGTGTAAAATGGATAACTATTTTGTATGGCGGAATACCATAGCAAGTGCTTGTAAGCACTTCGACTTGGCGCAGTAATATCTTCACTCGTGAAAAATCCTCTCACCGGCCCCCGCTCCCTCTAGTGAAGATATTACTGCGCCAAGTCGAAGTGCTTACAAGCACTTGCTATGGTATTCCGCCATACAAAATAGTTATCCATTTTACACGCTTAGAAAAGCGCAACGTTTTGTTTTGTGTCACCGTCCTAGGTCGAGTTACACTTCGCGAGTAACTGTATTTAAATAGGGAAAACATGGAGGTGTTTGGTATCTTCTCTGCTTGGCCCATATTAAATGAACTGGGCTAACAAAGTTTCGCCGCAAGACAGAGGGATTTAGTGCACGCACTGAGACGATAGAGGTATGTATCAACTCGTCTTAGTTAAGGGAATAACATAGTTTAATATGAAAAAACGGTGAAGTATCCCTTTAAATTCATAAAAGAAACAATAATTAGCCTATAGGAATACTGGATTCTAAATCTCAAATAAATGCCACAATCAAAACCTCGGAGCAGAAATGAGGGCGAAACACCCAGAAACTCCTTATATGTGTCGTTCACAGTACAAGGGTCTTTCCCTGCCATTAATGCTTGGATAACACGCCACGTCTCCTTCCATTAATCATAATAATAATGTCTAATGCGGTGGCTGTGATATTATATAAACCAACGTCCGTTGCCGTGATTTTTTAAATGACTTATCGTGAGAGAAAAAAGGACGTTTAGTCGCATAGCCTATAACATCGGTTAATGGAAACGCTGTCATTTCGCAATAGTTTTTTTATCGATATTTAGATAATAGCGCAAAACATTTGCGCAAATCTGTAATGGAAATGCGGCTATTTACACCGCGAGATATTCAGATATTTTATGAGGGGAAGGGGGATTGGTTTGTTAAACTATGAATGTGAAACCATAGTAAAAACAATTGCCGTTAATTGACGCCAATCGGACGTTCATGTTTTTTTTCCGTCTATTTGAAAGTTAGGCTAATAAACATGTTGCATTCTATACGGCCTGATTATGTCATTTTTTAAGTTACATAGCCTGCCTCCAGTTTTCCTCAACTTGACTAATTAAGAGGCAATATTTGACCGGCATATCATCAAAATGTCCGGAAAACGAAATCTCTGCCGGTCACTTTGACCGGCACCATTTTTTTCTAGCGGAAACTCTGACTGGAACACAACTTGTTTAGATTTATGGCTTTGCTTTTTACAGTTTTAGAGTTCAACATGTTTCATAAAATATACATTTTAAATAAAATAATATTCATAAATAATTTTCATAAACTAAAACGCATTTAACTTTTTTGTTTTACTTTTTAAACTTGTTTTACTTCAGCAATAATCTGCCTAGCGTCTTCTATATGACAGACATTTGTGTCCACTATAGACCTGGTGTATTTATCTTTAATTGATGCACAAGTGTGACAGAAGCATTCAAGCAAGCAATAATAGTTCAGCATCGTAAAGGTGATTATATTCCACAGCTCTATTCATAACCCTGGAACAGAAAGCAATAACTATGAGGAATTCACAAATTATTTCCACTCATCTGCGTTTACCTGGGCTCGTCTCTGATTGGCTGGGATCCAGGAGAGGAACACAGACCAGCGACTGTGTGTCGAGATGCACGTCAGTTTCGTCCACTTCAGCCCTGCTTTTCTCTGTGAATCATTCAATTATTAAAAGAATGAAATGTTAGATAGTGTGATATGATACATAGTATGCCCCTTTTCACAAGATGTAATATAAATCTATGGTGTCCCCAGAATGTGTCTAAAATTTCAGCTCAAAATACCAGATCATTTATTATAGCTCGTCAAATTTGCCCTTTTGGGTGTGAGCAAAAACACGCAATTTTTGTGTCACTTTAAATGCAAATGAGCTTTAGCTCCGCCTCCGTTCAGAAGAGGGTGGAGTCTTTACACGAGCTTAAGATACCGCGGAAGCTTTACGTTTAAAGTAGGGATGTCAATTTACAAAAATTCCCATGATCGATAGTCGTTTAAGTTAACGATCAATTAATCGTCAGCCTTAATACTGCAATATGCGTGTGTTACAGCCAACAGCTCGACTGGGTGTGCAGACGCTGCTCATAACGACATGTTCCTCGCCAAATGAGTGAGAAGGGTTTAATCTGAATAAAGGGCTAGTAGAGAGTAAAGTGAGTCGATATGATTGATCATTTATTAAATCACTTATTTAATCATCCAATATAACGACTACTACGAGTCACCAACACGCCTCAGATGCGTACTATTCATAATGAGTAACTCATGTTAACACGACAGCTAAACCCAATTACTTAATATTAGATCCTCTTCATATGTCGGAAGGAGAGCGAACCCTGATCGGATTGTTTTTTGTCATGCTTGTAGAGAAAGGCTCACCAGAACAGTTACTGGGCTTCACTTTTCACGCTTTCTGGGTTGGTAGAAGCACCGGATTATAGACTTACACACGGGAAAAGTCAGATTTTCATGATATGCCCCGTTTAAAGTGCGGTGAGGTACCTGAGTGCTGGTTCAGGTTCTTCTCCTGAGCGGAGCGGCGTTTGGATCGAGCGCGTTTGGCCGGAGGACTTCGAGTTCTTCTAGTCTTCCTCCTCGGCACGTACGGGGAATCATCATCATCATCGGAGAGGCTGCTGTCGGCCTGGTCCTCTTCATCCGCAGGTTTATCCGGTCTCTCCGCAGGTTTGTCCGGTCTCTCTGCAGGTTTGTCCGGTCTCTCCGCAGGTTTGTCCAGTCTCTCCGCAGGCTTGTGTCCGGTTCGGAAGGGTGTCAGATGAACGGCCTCCTCACAGTCGAAGTCGAAGGTGTCGTTGCCGCCCAGCGAGGAGTTCAGGCCCTCGGCCGGCGCTCGGGATCGGCTCTGGGAACGCTCACGGCTTTTGGAGCGCGCTCTGGGTTTGTGGTTCTCCCAGGGTTTCTTCAGCGGGGCCCGGTCCGGTCTGCGGCCCCGGTCCGGTTTGGTCCGGGTGGGTTTTCTCCTTTTGCTCGGTTTGACGGGAGGCTCCGGAGTCGAGTGCTGGACCTCAGAAACCTCCAGCTCAAACTCACAGTTCTGTTCCTGGTTCTCCTCAAATTCACAGTTCTGTTCCTGGTTCTGCTCCTCCGGTTCGATCCGCTCCTCCTCCGGGCGAGTGTTGAGCACCTCCTCTCGCCGGTCATCGGGAGTCTCTGGTGTTCTCCCGATGGAGTGCAAGCGTGAGCTCCGTCTCCTCGCAGCATCGGAGCGTCTCTTCCTCCTGGTTCCCACTGTGGGCGGCAGTGATCCCGGTCTGTCCGCACAGCTCCCCTGAGCAGCCTCTGCACACACACAGAACAGTGTAAAAGCCCGAACACCTGTGTGTAATGAGTATGTGAGTCACACACACACTTACCTGCAGTCGGAGGAGGCTCCTGCACGTCAGTCTCAAACACACACACCGGCCTGCGACACAGACACAATATCATCAACAAAAACCTTCTTACACTGATAATAATCCTAAATATTTCTTGATCATCAAATCATCATGTTAGAGTGATTTGTGAAGGATCATGTGATACTGAAGACTGGAGTAATGATGCTGAACATTCAGCTTTGATCACAGGAATAAATTACACTTTACTGTATATTCACATAGAAAACAGCTGATTTACATTGGAATAATATTTCACTGTTTTACTGTATTTAGTAAAGGGTTAGTATCTAGTTTACAAAGAGTGTTTTCTGAAAGCAACCGGTGCAAAATGTTCTAAGAAACAAATACCGACATGTTTTTGAATGTGTGTGTGTGTGAGATAAAGGTCACAGAGGTCGTCGACACCTGCGCCTCCTATCAGGAATAGATTACACTTTACTCATATATATATATTAGGGATGGGCATGATTAATCGACGATCGATAATTGATCGTTAAGAATTTCGTCGATCACGTTTATTTGTTATCGATTAAACTAATGCAGGTTGCGTTGCGTAGTGTGAGTCTTGAAGCAATGGAATTAATTTTAGCGCGGAGGTACCTGCATCCCGGCAACGTCAGTCCCCTCAGAGCGGGTGTTTTCGGCGGCTGGACTGGCTGTCACCAGGTTGCGGTCGCGTCTGATCCCAGATCATGTCAACATGCTTATCTTTCTCAACAGAAATCAGTAGACTGGTGCAGAAGTTCTATGGGAACTTCATGCGTTTTCTCAGATCGGATAGCTATCTGATTTATCAAAACGATTCCATTTACACCTGGTCACATAAATGTGTTTTTGCAAAACGGATATAAATCCGATCTTGAATTCCCGCGCTATATGCATATTTAAATTGTTGCACGTCATCGAATCGAAAGCAACTGATATGAGCTGCATTTTATTGATCATCAGCGAAAATTTCTAAATCAAAGACCGCAACAAGATATTGCGGCAACAGCCCTGGTAAGATCATTTCGGTTCTTTACTTTTAATGAAGATGATTGTGTGTTGATGAATGACTTTCACTTTGATTTGCGATAGTTTGCACGTTGGCTTGATGAATAGATGCTCGTCTGTGGTGATGCGTGTTGAAGTAGCGTCGTCATATCTGGATATAACATGACATATAGCCTATAACACGCTCTCACACGTTTATTTCTTATCATTTTTGGGATAAGTCAAATTTACATATGTGGTTTCAACAACCAGATGCATTTACTCTTGTCCAGTTTCGTCTGGAATGCGTCTCAGATCTCCTCCTGAAGTGGTTTGAACGATCGGATTTAAATCCGTCTCGAATGCGTTTCGGAGGGCATTTAGATTTGGTCTTTTCACGAGCGGATAGCTATCCGATCACAGAAAACGGATGAAGTGGCCATGGGTCTCTGTTTAAGAACGCCGGCTCGCAGCTGCAGGTTCCGCTGGTTTAGAGCACCGCAGGAATCTTCAAGTCTACCGAACGTCCAGTTTCACTGCCACAAGTTGATCTTCTTGTAATAAAGATCTCATCGAGGACAAACAAACTGTATTTTTGTATTTTCATTGCATTTTTAATTTATAAAAAGTTAAAGAAATAATGAATTTCAATATAAAAATATTAATGATTAATCGATAGTCGATCGTTAATTCTCCCGACGATCGACTAAGAAAATTTAATCGAATGCCCATCCCTAATATATATATATATATATATATATATTCACATAGACGACTATGGAAGCTTGTTTCTGCAACAGAAAGAAAAAAGATTGCGACTTTTCTTCTCACAATTCTGATCTTTTTTCCTTATAATTGTGTGATATAAAGTCGAAATTGCAAGAAATACTTGAAATTCTGACTTTTTTTCCTCATAGAGTGTTATTAAGTACACTCTAGAGTTATATACACATAGAGCGAGATATAAAGTCAGAATTGCGAGATATAACGTCACAATTATCTTTTAAAATGTTTTATTCTGTGGCGTAGTTTCCATAGAAACCGCTGCTTTACACTGGAATAATATTCCACTGTTTTTACTGTGTTTGTGCAGCTTTGGTGAACAGAAGAGACTCAGCCCTTTAAACACTAGTGTGTGTGTAACTGTTCTATAAGAAGCTTGTGTTTCTCACCGAGGACTGACAGGCTGAACACTAGTGTGTGTGTGTAACTGTTCTATAAGAAGCTTGTGTTTCTCACCGAGGACTGACAGGCTGAACACTAGTGTGTGTGTAACTGTTCTATAAGAAGCTTGTGTTTCTCACCGAGGACTGACGGGCTGAACACTAGTGTGTCTGTGTAACTGTTCTATAAGAAGCTGGTGTTTCTCACCGAGGACTGACAGGCTGAGCTGGAATCGACTCCACAGGGGAAACCTACAAAAACAAGAAGCAGAAAGAAGTTAAACCAGCAGAGCCGTGGCTGAGAGGAACTAGTACACACACTATTCACCTGTCACACTATTCACACGCTCACACAGAACTAAATCTGTACGTCGATGAAGCATCCAGGGCTGTGTTTCCCGTACAGCGCCGAAACTCGTGCTTCACTACTATAGACATCAACTATAGTCTCGACTGTTTCCCGAAACCGTACTGTCGCAAACTGGTGGTTCATCAACGCTGGTTAATGACGTCACGCAGGTGTTGGAGGAATAACTACTGTTACTAGGGATGGCGAAAACTAAAAATGTTCTTGACCGACCACCGAGCCTCATTAGCCGGTTGAAACCGGTTAACCGATTTGTTTAAAATATGCTCGCACCTGCAATTTCGCAACTCTGTCGCATCTCTCTGCCGCTCTGCCTCCCGCTCACACACACACACACTTCCACTCACGTCACTTTAAAAAAAAAATCCCCTACAGCGCGAAACATGAGTCCCGCAAACGCGGCGCCGAGGAGCTTGTATGTAATCGGAGGACAAATGGCTACTTAGTTTCGAAATGGTTTGGGTACAACTTGATCGCGTTGAAAATAAAGGCGTTTGTCTAGCGTTAGAAGCTCATTTGAAACATTGCCGCGGCTCATTTAAGAAAATGACAGCTCAGAAAAGACGCTGCTTTAGTTTGAGGTAACGTTAAGTTTGCTAACTTACCTCAAACTAAAGCGGCGTCTCTTCGGAGCTGTCATTTTCTTAAATGAGCGCGCGAAGTCGCGAACCCAAACGCTGTTTTTTTTTATTGGTTTATTAAGTACAAACAGGCGAGTTATGAAAAATTGAGTGTGAGGGATTTGTTCACTTCACACAAAAAGATCTTGGAATGAGATGGCTAACTGTAGTAGCGTTTAGCCCACTGTCTATAATAGCCTAATTTAGAGATCACTTTTTTTTTTTTTTTTTACCGACTACCGACAACTTTGATCGGTTAACGTTGATACGGTCAACCATCGGTCAAACGGTCATCGGTTAACATCCCTAACTGTTACTGAATCGGTTTGAGATCGCATTAACGCTTGACAACACCAGACATGACATCTGAGGACTATTTCTCATTTCCAGATTCACTCATAGACTCTTACACTAGAGCTCGTTCACACATGCTCGTTCTTACACTAGAGTCCACGTCATGAACACTAGAAACTCTTCTTCTAACCACAGGTCGAGATCTGTCGCTCAAACACACAACTCTGAGATGCTGTTTGTGAACGTTCATTAAAACGATGGTTACGGGAAACACAGACTCGTTGAACTGCTGATAACGACAGAACTTGTGACCATAGTTGGCTAACGATGCTTTTGGGAAACACACCCCAGTGTCACCTGAGCGTCTCACCTGTATATCAGCAGTGTGTGTGTGAACTAGTGCTGCACGATATATCGGCCGCCGATATAATATCGGCCGATATGGTAATTTTTTTACACATCGGTATCGTTCCGATGTCAAAATATGGCCGATGTGAACAGGCCGATATTTGAAGTGTGAAGTTGACGACGCTGACTCGCGATCTTAGCAGTAGTGAACGCGCCTGAGAGAAATACACATTTCATACAGATGACATAAGTAGAGAACCGTCTGTTTTCTTTCGTTTTGAATTGTTCTGTTTAAAAATAGACATTTCAAGCTTTCTATATATGTCTTCGGTCTGTGTAGGTTTCGGTTCATTTATGAGACGTGCTCCAGGTTCACGCGCCGGCGCCTCCGTGTCCTGATTAAATAGTTTCTACTATATTTAACGAAACGAAATTAAATTTAAATACAGGCTTTGTGCTTTCTGTTTGAGGTCTCTGTGAAAGTTTTAAAGCAGTCTTTTAGTGGCGCTTTCAGAGCGCTCACGTCCGTAACGGAGAACTGTCCCGTCCGTAACATTGTTAACGCAGTCCAGTGCGACTTATGTTTTTTTCCTCTTCATGACACATTTTTGACTGATCGTTTTTTGACTCATAGATATTTTAATATATTGCTTGATATTTGATACCCGTTCGAATTTGATTTTTCAAAAGTGACAGCACGTGTGATTTGTGGATTACTGATAAGCGCGAGTGGAGAAACAGGCGTTTATTGATTCATTCTCAGTGTTGAGAAACGTTGCCTTCATGTGCTACGTTATTGTGTTAATAATAACTAAAGTAGACTACCTAATTATGTTACATATTTATTTTGTATGAAAACTAGCGCGTTTGTTACTTATGGATTAAAAAGTAGGCTACCGTTGTATCAGTGCTGCGCGAGCTCTCTCTCTCTCACAAACACGGACGCGCACACACAGAGAATTTTACTGTTAACACAGCCCATGTTCGTCTTATAGCCTAGGCTACTTGTTATTATTTTTAGAATGATTCGTTATGCTATTATTGGACTCCTGTCTATTCATTGTCAACAGTTTTCTATAAATATGTTTGTATTGGCTAACATTTATTCAGTTAATGAGTGTCCTGTTTAAAATGTGCAATGTTCAAACGCAAAGACAGCACGTCACAAATAGAATACCTTTTCCCTGTGGTATTTTTTAGTATCATATTTGGATATTGGAATAATAAATGAAGTAGCCTATCTTAATTTTACACAATGTTCCTGTTTTTTTGGTTTTTTTTTTATGTTTTCTAAGGGTTTCTTAATTTTAGACAAGTTGACCAGCACACATTACTGTATATGCAATGCAGTATAATGCATGTGTGTCGTACGTGTGACATATTTTGCACACAGGTAAAGGTGCCCAATATCAGTCATTTCTCTTTATTTGATCATCATTAAAATTTGTTTTCTATACAGAGATATTGACATCGGTAAATATCGGTATCGGCCATAACAGCAATATTAATATTGGTTATCAGTCTCGGCCACAATTTTCACATCGGTGCATCACTAGTGTGAACGTCTCATCTGTATATCAGCAGTGTGTGTGTGTTTGCAGGTCTCATCTGTATATCAGCAGTGTGTGTGTGTTTGCAGGTCTCACCTGTATATCAGCAGTGTGTGTTTGCAGGTCTCACCTGTATATCAGCAGTGTGTGTTTGCGGGTCTCACCTGTATATCAGCAGTGTGTGTTTGCGGGTCTCACCTGTATATCAGCAGTGTGTGTTTGCAGGTCTCACCTGTATATCAGCAGTGTGTGTGTGTGTGTGTACATCTCACCTGTATATCAGCAGTGTGTGTGTGTACATCTTACCTGTATATCAGCTGTGTGTGTGTGTGTGTGTACATCTCACCTGTATATCAGCAGTGTGTGTGTGTGTGTGTACATCTTACCTGTATATCAGCTGTGTGTGTGTGTGTGTGTGTGTGTGTACATCTCACCTGTATATCAGCAGTGTGTGTGTGTGTGTGTACATCTTACCTGTATATCAGCTGTGTGTGTGTGTGTGTGTGTGTGTGTGTTGTGTGTGTGTGTACATCTCACCTGTATATCAGCAGTGTGTGTGTGTGTGTGTGTGTACGTCATACCTGTATATCAGCAGTGTGTGTGTGTGTGTGTGCAGGTCTCACCTGTATATCAGCAGTGTGTGTGTGTGTGTACATCTCACCTATATAGCCGCAGTGTGTGTGTGTGTGTACGTCATACCTGTATATCAGCAGTGTGTGTGTGTGTGTGCAGGTCTCACCTGTATATCAGCAGTGTGTGTGTGTGTACATCTCACCTATATAGCCGCAGTGTGTGTGTGTGTGTACGTCATACCTGTATATCAGCAGTGTGTGTGTGTGTGTGTGTGTGCGCAGGTCTCACCTGTATATCAGCAGTGTGTGTGTGTGCAGGTCTCACCTGTATATCAGCAGTGTGTGTGTGTGTACATCTCACCTATATAGCCGCAGTGTGTGTGTGTGTGTGTGTGTGTGTACGTCATACCTGTATATCAGCAGTGTGTGTGTGTGCAGGTCTCACCTGTATATCAGCAGTGTGTGTGTGTGTGTGTGTGTGTGTGTACGTCATACCTGTATATCAGCAGTGTGTGTGTGTGTGTGTGTGTGTGTGTACGTCATACCTGTATATCAGCAGTGTGTGTGTGTGTGTGTGCAGTCTCACCTGAGCGCGGTCTCGAAGTGTCCTCTTCAGCATCAGCAGGTGGAAGACCAGCGCCTGCCTCTCCTTCTTCAGGTGCAGAATGACCCCCTGTGCTTGCCGTACCTTCTCCCGCTCCGTCTGCAGCGCCACGGCGAGAGCTTTATTGTTCACCTGGACGCTCTTCAGCACAAACGGCTGCACCGTCGCTGTAAACACACGATCCGCCAAAAATACACTGTCATTGACTTATTTTTTAATGGAATATTGCAGTGTTTATTCTAAGTGATTCATCAGTGTTTTAATAATGTTGAATCAGAATAAGTTCCTCTTGCAGCATCTCTTCTCTGATGAAGAGGGCGGGGCAACCTGTCACTCACAGGAGATCAGCCAATAGCAAACCACAACCATAAGTACAATTCCCAACAGACACAATCAAGCCCCGCCCACATGTGTTCTTGTTCCAGAAGGTTCACTCATTCGGTTATCATCACAACTTCTGTTTCATGCTGACTTTAATCTGGTTCCAAACCTGACTTTCTTTCTTCTGTGGAACACTAAAGGCGATGCTAGGCTGAATGGAAAGCGATAGAATGAGGAAGTCACTCCTAAACACCTCAGTTTGTTTCCCACTGAGGAAAATCAGTCACAGGTTTGATCAACGTGCGTCAATGACAGACTTTACATTTCTGCGTGAACTGTCCCTTTAAGAGCTGGGAGATATAGACCCAGTGCTGGAACTACCGAGACCATAACACACAACCTAGACGTTTATACACACACACACACACACACACACACACACACATCTAAAGGCAGGAATATGTGGATTTCTCGGCGTTAATCGCACCTGTGCTTCTGTTCTTCATCTTCGACAGGCCGCGGCTGACAGCTGAAGCACTAGCCAGGCGTTTGTTCCTCTTTTCCTTCATTTTGTCCTTGATCTCGTCCAGACTCTGCTGGAAGCTCTTCTTCTGCGCCCGCTCGCGCGCCATGGCTGAACGCGAGTCTCTCAGGAGATTAACGGGTTAAACTTCTCCTCCATAAGCCTCTGAGCTCCACATAAACTCGACACACCGCGATCCACGGACGGATGAGCGGCTGCTTTAGGACGGATAGCGCGTAAACCGTGTATTTTGTGTGAGTTTCTTCTCTGGCGTGTTTCCCGTCGGGACGTTGATGTTCGAAATCATGCGCTGCGAGCTCTGATTGGAGGAGCACACGTCACTTCCGCAACTAGCTCATACGTCATCTGCAGTCAAAAACAAATAGCACGCGCCGACACTCTCCTCAGAATCCCTGAATCTCCGTGTTTAGAAGAGGTCCAACAGTACATCAAGCATTCATCATCATTCATCATCTAACAATCTTAAAGCTCTTATAGTCCAGTCAGTTTAGGAAAAAAGGTTGAACAAATTACAACAGAAGCAAACTCTATCCTCAAATATGTCCTGAGTAAGGGGAAAAAGCCCAGAAGAATCTCATTAGGAGAAAGTTTAGAAAAAGACTCACATATAGCCTATAGATACCTATTTTTTTTACAGTCTATGATTCATACGCCTATTCATTCTTCTTCTCACGTGAATAGGGTAAACATGTTAACCTTTAGATATCACCATGAACATTACAGTTGATTACTTACATCAAGACAAACAAAAAATGTATTGTTAACATGGACAATTTGGACAAACATAATCTAATTACTTATGTGCTAATTTGCATAAATACCACAACAGAGCTAAACATTGGGTATAGCCAGGAGAACATGTTGTTGAATCTTGTTGACACATAACAGTAAAATACTTAATGTTAAGGTCTGAGGGGAACAGGTTACCCATGAGCATTACTACACAGAGGCAGGAAGAAGTACTTTAGAAACCAGCCTTTATTAATGTTTAAGAGATTGGGTTTGGGTCTGGGTCTGTGGGACTGTTTATGGGGATTCACTTTTTATTTTACTAACCTTTAGTCTTCTGCATTCTCCTTACCCTTGTCTCCTGTTCTTCCCTCAGACTCATCCCCCAGAAACAGTCCCACAGACCCAGACCCAAACCCAATCTCTTAAACATTAATAAAGGCTGGTTTCTAAAGTACTTCTTCCTGCCTCTGTGTAGTAGGCTAATGCTCATGGGTAACCTGTTCCCCTCAGACCTTAACATTAAGTATTTTACTGTTATGTGTCAACAAGATTCAACAACATGTTCTCCTGGCTATACCCAATGTTTAGCTCTGTTGTGGTATGCAAATTAGCACATAAGTAATTAGATTATGTTTGTCCATGTTAACAAACCATTTCAAAAAACGTGTAATACATTTTGTGTTTGTCTTGATGTAAGTAATCAGCTCAGTAATGTTCATGGTGATATCTAAAGGTTAACATGTTTACCATATTCACCTGAGAAGAAGAATGAATAGACTATATTTGGGTCTTTTCCTAAACTTCCCCCCTAATGGGATTCTTCTGGGCTTTTTCCCCCTTACTCAGGACATATTGAGGATACAGAATCAGTGGAGTTTGCTTCTGTTGTAATTTGTTCAACCTTTTTTCATAAAATGACTGGACTATTAAGGCAATAAACTTGTTTCAACTCTTTCATCAAAGGTTTCTGTTCTGCTTTTGCTTTTGTTTTTATATGTCCAGGCTTTGACTGATGATGTGTGTGTGTGTGTGTGTGTGTGTGTATGTGTGTGTGTGTGTGTGTGTGTGTGTGTGTGTGTGTGTGTGTGTGTGTGTGTGTGTGTGTGTGTGTGTGTGTGTGTGTGTGTGTGTGTGTGTTGCTCTGCTTTCTTTATTTAGTTGTAATTTGTAAATTTTTGCTATGTACTTATAGTTTTGATACCTTTAATACAAAAATAAATAAAATTGTGCCGACACTATATTGTGTTATGAATTATTATGATGTCATGACAATGAGGACGATTGTTTTTAATGTTTTTTTTCCCGTTTATTTTCTTCAAGCATTTAATGTTTTTTTTTAAATGCGCCGACACTCTAAGTCTAAATGATTATACAATATTTATTATTGAAAGCATTGACTCTATAAGGTTTTTCTTTACTGTGGGAAAAAAAGTTAATAATCTTATTTTGTTAACAAAATGTAATATACATAAATGCAAAATTTCAAGACAGAATCTTTTTCTGTGTTTTGCTGAAGTGCATCATTACCCGTGACTATCTCTAGCTCATGTACAACAAGGCTTTAACAACTATTGAAATATATGTCCTTTAATCTTTTCCTTTGATATGTGATCCAATCTGTTTTTTATTCATGTATTTTTAACTGCTAATTTCTTTGTTTATATGATGTTCTCAATAAAACAATTTTTTTTTTTTTGAGAACATCATATAAACAAAGAAATTAGCAGTTAAAAATACAATTCATAGCATGAATGTTGTACTGTGAAAACACTGTAAACTTCCTCTCAAAGACCATTTAATGCAAACTTCTGCATCTCTAACTCATCATCGACACGCGATCAGATCAGCTCATCAGGAACGATCATCAGCGGGTCAAACACTCATCAGGAACGATCATCAGCGGGTCTAACACTCATCAGGAACGATCATCAGCGGGTCAAACACTCATCAGGAACGATCATCAGTCAAACGCTCAGGAAGAGGAACAATATTCTCAGGATATTTAGAAAGAGTCGCAGGAAAGAGTTTGTTGCTCTGGATCTGAACAGAATATGCTTTATTACAGTTTTTTTGGATTGCTTACACACTAAAATTAAAAGTAGTACACTATTAGCAAAACCTTACACTCAAGAAGCAAAACATCAGCCCATATTTGCACAACTATAAGCACATTGTCAACCTCACACTTGTTGCAAAACTCTACACACAGTGATTTGCAAAACACTAAGCACACTTAACATACATTACACACAAAAATCTATCATGAAGTCACTTCCTTGCAATACCAAAGCACTGACTGTCAAATTACCGCACCGTCCAACCAATTGGTTCAACACAGTCTTCAGGTGTGCAAACACTTGTTTGCTTAATTGTAGACACACCAATCAGGTGTATAAGCACTATAAAAAGCAGCAGTCATTCAAGACGTTTCTTTCCAAGGTGTCTTGCTAATGACAACATTGCCTGCGATGTTGATGAAATTCTCTGGCCAGATCCAGCTAGGCGAAGAGACAATGTCTAGTTTACTTTTTACAGTAAACTTACAGTACAATACGTAAAGTGACATTTTGTTACAGTATTATGAATCTCCAGGTCAACATTTTGGGCGTGTTGAGAAATAAATGAGTTTCTTCAGTCTGCAACATTGGTCTTGTGTAGTGTTTGGTGAATTTACATTATATTTGTACTTTGTTGATTGTACCCATACACAAAAGAAATATATTTAAAATATATTTTCAGAGTATATTTTGGAATATATGCAAATATTTGAAATTGGCCCAATAAATATATTTCACACTTACTGTAACATCATATATTTTTTGTTATATTTCAGAATATTTTTCAAAGTATTTTTTTCTGTATGGGTCCCCAAAAGTGTCAAAAATATATGTGGCATATATTCCAAATACATTGAAATATATTCTGAAATATAACAAAAATATATGATGTTACTGTAAGTGTGAAATATATTTATTGGGCCAATTTCAAATATTTGCATATATTCCAAAATATACTCTGAAAATATATTTCAAATAAATTTCTTTTGTGTATCTAATCATAGGGAAGTAGAAGTGCTAAAAGTGTTTTAGGTTTATCACAGCAGAGTGTAACTCGTGCGAACAGAGTATAGTAATGTGAAACGTGTGTGTTTCATATGGTAACAAAGTGTGGTTTTTAAACAGAAGTGTATAGTTTTTACAAGAGTGTTTAATTATGCAAAGGATCTGTTGTGTTTTGCTAATTGGGTGTGTGGTTGTGCTAACTGTGTGTAGTGTTTTGAAAACACGGGCCCTGTTTTGAAAATCGTGCTTAAGCAATCCAAAAAAACTGTAACACTCGCAGTGACGTCATGCAGCTTTCCAGGACATTTGATTATGCAAACCTGAACAATTTTCCCTAGTATATTTCCTTAAATTATGGAGTATTTTCCTCAAACTATAATAACTTAACAAAACTGTATTCCAGAAGTGATTGTTTAGTTTGTGCAGCAGAGTTTAGTTTTCTGACAACACTGACAGATGTTCTTGTTTTAAACACTTGTTTTTTCAGATTTTTGTCAGAAAACAAGACTTAACATCATTACAGTTTTTCTCGATTGCTTAAACACATTTCTTGAAAGTTTGTCTTGTATTCTCAAAACTGTAAACACACATCCCCCCCCCACACACACACTACAACAGAGTCTTACACACTGGTGCAATAAATTCAAAACAACATTTCTAAACCTGGTTAGTTATGTTGCTTGTGGTCTAAAGCCTGGTTATAGTGTTTAAGCAATCAAGAAAAACTGTAATATCATAATAATTTCGGGTAACCCTTCATTTTACAGTGTCCTTGTTACATCTGTTACATACTTACCATAGTAATAACAGTAAATTATGCATAATTACATGCAACTAACCCTCAACCAAACCCTAATCCTACCCTAACCCTATAGTAAGTACATGTAGTTGTTTAATATTACTCAGTACTTAAATATATAATTACACTGTAACGATGACACCTTAAAATAAAGTGTAACCTCGTGTTGCTTCTCCAGTAAATGTCTTGATTTAAGAATGTTTAGATATTTTTGATGAAAAGCAAGACAATTATTATTTTTAATTTTTTTTGCAGTGCAAACATTTATAAACATGATAACATTTAAGAAATAAATAACAAAATAAGCAAACAACATACAGTGAATTCTGGGGGGAAAAAAAGGAGGATTTGCTGCAAAACAATAAAAGCATATATAAGCATATATAAATATTGACTGCGATGGACACAGTGCAGTGAACGAGAACTGGAAAGTATGATTATATTACATTTTCAGTCATGCTAACTGAAGTCACATGCTCTGCCAGGGTGTCTCTATCACTGATGATGAATAGGTGTTTCTATGAAAATATCCTTCAGACTTGTGTCATAAAAGTGATTTTGCATATTGCACTGGCCCCAGTCATCAGTATTAGAGGAAGTGTGTATATAAAGCGTGGATAAGGTGGGCTCTACTGTAGACCTAAACAACCAGTCACTGTTTATATCCAAACACCTGTGACGATGAGCAACGCCGCGGTCCTCTACTCCTGCCTGATGCTCTTCACTGCTCAGGTGAGCTGACTCTCACGACACAACTGTGTTCAACACTGATAATAATCATAAATGTTTCTTGATAATCAAATCATCATATTAGAGTGATTTGTGAAGGATCATGTGACACTGAAGACTGGAGTAATGATGCTGAACATTCAGCATAAATTACACTTTACTGTATATTCACATAGAAAATGGTTATTTTACATTGTAATAATAAGTCACAATATTACTGTCACAAAAGTAAAAATATTTTTTTTTCGGATTTATTCAGATTTTAATGGATCTTTTTATTCATTTATTTTCATTCCTATACCTAGCAAATCCCTTAGTTGAACAAATCTACATCAAATTACTCGTTAAGTAGGTTTAATCAGGTTTAGAACTGGTTGTAAAGGTTTGTGAAATATGCATTACAATATTGTACAGTTACAATACAATAATTGTAATTATGAATAACATTAACAGTAATGCAGTTTCTCCCTAAAAAGTAACTAATGTATGTATAATGTATGTAAAGTAACTGCTAATTCATTTTCCTAAGTTTTGTTCATTTAAATTCTGACTGACAGGATTGTTGTCATTGCAATGGCATATAAATGTGGATCTTGCGTTTGGCTTTGGCATATAGAGGAAGTTTATTTCCTTTTAACTGAATATTCTGTCTGAGTTAAGCAGCTTAGCTACTGAGTTACTCTTTATGGAAAGTAATGCGTTATGTTACTTTTGCCTTACTTTTTCTTCATCTGGCCTGGGCTTGATTGGTCGTGTCTTACAGTTTTTCTCAATTGCTAAAACACTAAAACCCATTGGCTGAACACAGTTCTCAGTTGCCTGAACTCCTTTAGCTAACTGTGCAGTCTGTTTTCTATACCTTAAAACATTTCACATGGTAAAACACAATTTGCAGATCTCACTTAGACTTTTCAGCAAAACTCTAAACACATTCTCATTCTCAAAACACATTCTGCACTGTAATGCACACGTCATCCACACTGGAGAACACAAGAGGCAACAGTCAAATACAGATAGAGAACACACGTCATTCATTGAACACAACCACTCAAAATTTATTTAACCTGTTTCAAATGATGCCCAAAGACAAGAAGAAGCACTGATCAATGGTTTACTCCTTTGATTTGTGTCCCTTTCAGCATTGTATACTGTAGTGCAGTGCATTGTGGGCTGTATACTGTACAATGAACACATTGTATGTCCCTGAACATTGTGCTTTCCATTTGTTAACAGCACTGACTGCTCAATAGACTTTGACTGGTTGCAGGTTCATATCAACAAAGAACAAGAATTACAGTATCACAGAGACCAAGGACACGTGTGTGAGGTGCAGGGTACAGTACTGTAGAAATAGGGGTACAAGGAGGAGGAAGAACAAAGACATTTTGCAAAGAGCGAAACAGAGTAGTAATGTCTGATCAGTTTTGAGCTACTATGATAGAAGATGTTTTCGTTCATCAAAAGACAATGTCGGAAAAATATGAAATTTGTTTTGAGATTAAAAATGTACTTCTCCCTGAACTGTTTGATGGTACAGTAAGGTGTCACGGGTGAGTCTACACAGAATAGCAGTCCATAGATATCTTTCGAGAACTATATGTTTCGAACAATGTGTTTTCTGTTTTTTGGTGTATTGTTTACTGACCGCTAGATAGTGTACGTCATTTTGATCACTTTGTCTATGATTTGAGAGCAGTGTTTGATTTTGAACACAGGTAAAACTGTTTTGAGGCGAAAGTTTCATTTTGCGAGAGGAGTCAGAGGTTCTGTGAATAGTGCTTGAAGATGAGGTTTTGTGTTTAACGTTTTCAGAAAAAGGAGAAAAAGGAAAAAGGAGGCAAATGTAAAGGCGCTTTCACACCAAAAGTTAAATGAAATGCAAATTCACTCCTGTCCGGTAGAGGGCGCCACTCAAACAAACCTTTCAGAAGAACAGGACGCAGAAATAGAAAGTTCACCACTCAGAGGGTGCTTCTCAATATCCATCCTCGTCTCCTCTCTCCTCCGTCCGCCATCCTATGACCCGGAAACCGATCGAGCACAGCCATCTTGAAGGACATCTCAATTCTCTAATTGCACCGCGAGGAGTCGAGGATCGAGGAGTGAGGAGGCTTCCTGAGGAGTCATGAGCGAGGATACACAGGTGTATCCTATGCAGAAGAGTTTTATCAACTTAAACGTGACGCACGTCTAAATTCTCCTCCCCCTTCACATCGGTCACAATCATTTTGATTTATACTTTACTTTTGCAGTTTCTATAAACCACACACCTCACATATTTCAACAGGGTATCTTTCTTTATTATTATTTATTATGAATTTCTTAAATAAACAAATTTCAACAACATAAGGGCAGATCCTCTGAGCGCTGCTGATGACGCGATGAAGTGACGCTCGAGTGATCAAGGATTCCAATGTATAAAAAAAGCTTTCATTCGATCCCTCCGTCCTCGCGTCTTTTCCTTGCAGCCTTCCCTCGCATCCTACAGGGGGTGGAGCTGAGACGCGAGGAAAGGAAGCGAGGAGAGGAAACGAGGATACACAAATAAGAATTGAGAAGCACCCTGGGTGTGTCTCAAGCGTAAGGCTGCCTATCTCAGCTGCCTCGTCATCAAGACCGTCTCAGTTTGAAGGATCCTAGGAAAGCACTCTTTGGGCCCTATCTCGCACCCAGCGCAATTGACTTTGTACACTGACGCATGTATCATTCCTATTTCTCACCCGCGCACAGCGGACTTTTCCCTCCACAGACGCACGCCGGTAAATTAGAAAATGAACTTGCGCTCCCGGGGGCGGTTCAGCGAAAAGAGGAGGTGTGTTCCGCCGCAAACGTTCCCTGGTGCTATTTTGCAGGTTTAGAAAACAATTCCGTCACTGACCAGGAGAAACCTCGTCTAAAGTCAGTGACGCGTTGCGCATGTTTTTCATATGCTATTTTAAGGGCGCATGCTTGGCCATAATCAATGTAGCGTGTGCACAACGCACACACACTTTGATTCTCTCATCTACACAGAAGCAGCAGATCTCATTTTTAGAAAACTATACATTATTACAAGGAAAATATTAACACACGAGGGAAATCACTGTTGTGTCCATGAAGATGTGAAAGAATAGGCATAAATCTAGCTTACACATTTACCCAAATTATTATACGCCTGTTTAAGCGAAGCTAATCTGGGTGTGTTTCTCCATCCCCAATGTCACTTCTCTGTGTTTTATGGCCCTGACGAGAACGTCGGTCTCCTCGGCTGTGAACCGCTCCTGGCGCTCGTCTGGCAAATCCGCCGTTATAATAGCAAACCGCCATGGAACAAGCACGCCTGCTCTTAAAGGGAATGTGAGATGACGCTCTGATTGGTTTATTTCACGTTACGCCCAAACCACACCTATGAGTAATGAAGCTACTTCAGACCAACACATTTTAGATTTCCGAGACCCGCCCACAAAGTTAAAAACGCAGCACTCAAGTTAAAATAAGTTCAACTTTTAAAAGACGTGTATCGAGACCTTGCGCTGTTTCCCCATTCCTCTGCCCGCCGCTTTTTCCCGTTTTTCAAAGCAAAACCGCTTACTGTGTGAACCAGCCCTAAGAAGCAGAAATGGCCAAATAAGTATTTCCATCATGTCTAGACCTTATGCAAATATAACTGTTCCTTAATTCCAGGTAATATAACCATCTCATGTGAAACTAAACAAAATACCACACATATTAGACAAGAGACCACACTGAGCAGAAAACGAGAAAAACAAATAGCATGTCCCAGAAATAGACGTACATTTGTCTGAGTAGAAGTAGGCCTATACTAGATGTCTGGTCTGAATAGAACATTTGAATATGAGTATAACTATGAGTATATGATTTTAAACGATGCAATAGACAAAAAGCATAAATGGATCAATACAAGAATATTGTTTGAAAGGATTAATCATAGAAATAACCTTAAAGAATAATCATAATAATCATACGCATATCTTTTTCTTATACACCACGTTTAACAAGATTTCATTTTTAATGAGTATTTTTTACTTTTTAGTTGCATTTGTTTGGTTCTTTCTTCATCCTCAAACAATTACTTTATTTTTATTTTTAAGAGGTTTTCACAAGAGTTAACTGTAAACTGCGAACATTAAACTTTGCTTAAATTAAATGTCTTTAACTGGAAGTGTTCTGTTAACTCTGCAAAACTATAATTACTAAATCTAAATATATAAAAACTAAATAGAAATGCGTTCACAAAATAAAAACTAAACTAAAACTAACAAAACCATTAATGAAACTAACTAAAACTAAACTGAAATTTATAGGAAATTTGAAAATAATATCAAAATAAAAACTAATTTAAAAATGCTAAACTATAATAACCTTGTATACCACAGCAGCCTTACAATACAACACCAGTCTCAGCAATCCAAGGTGAACGGTCCTCTGGAGATTTTACCGTGTTTAATGGAGTGGGTGCTGGTGAACAATGGACTGGCGTTCACCATCTGCCCAGTGGGTTAGGGTTAGGGTGACTCTGACCAGGTGTGTGAGCCGGCAACATCATCCATCCCACTGGGGCTGCTCGTAGTGTAAAGCCATGCCTACACTACAACCGCTGAGGTCGAGCTGCAGCTGGCCTCTGCAGAAGTTAATGAGTTGGAAGAGGATATTTACCTGAGTAAATTACCCCGCCTTCCCACCTCTGCTGGTCCCACCCAACTCCAAGTCTCCTGTGTCTCTGCTAGTCCCACCCAGTTTTAGCCTCCTCATCCAATAACTGCCAGTTCCTTGGCCCCGTCTCCGCTGTTTCCTTTCATTCCCTCAGCTCCTCTGATTCCAATCGGCTCTGCGGATCCACCTCAGACCTTCCAGTCTCCAGCTCCGCCTCAGCACAAGGATACCCAGGCTCTGCCTCTAGCCGATGAGCCCGTCATCATCTCTCGGCTCCACCGGGCTCCTTCATCCCTCCGGCTTCACCTTGGTCAGATGTTGCTCTGCCTACACCACAGGCTTCCAGGTCTCTGGCAACTCAATGACCCTCCACCCCTTCAGCTCCGTTGGGCCCCGCCTTCCCTCCGGCTCCCCCTTTGACCATCACTCGTACGGCTCCACCGGGCTCCTTCGTCCCTCCAGCTCTACATGGGTCAGACGTCGCTCTGCCTATGCCATGGACTTCCAGGTCGCTTGCTACGCCTCTACCCTCTACTCCCTTTGTCAGGCTCTGCCTTTCCTGTCGCTCCTCCCTGGTCCTCAATCCACTGGCTCCACCTCAGTCCTCTGGCACCCTGGCTCCACCTCGAATGCTTGTCGCTGCTGCTCCATCTCGATCTCCAGAGCATTAGTGTCATGTGGTTCATCAGCTCTCAGTTTTCATATGGGCCTCCACTTCCATCGGCTTCGTCTCCATCGGTTGTCCCCCTGGTTTCATCAGCCAAGCCTTCACCATGGCTCCTCCCTCCCTCAACTCTACCATTGTCCTGGCTGAGCTCTAGGTCCCCGCCTGGCTCCCCCTACTCCTGGCTCGCCCTACTCCTTGCTACCCCTACTCCTGGCTCCCCCTACTCCTGGCTACCATTACTCCTTGCTACCCCTACTCCTGGCTCCCCCTACTCCTGGCTACCATTACTCCTTGCTACCCCTACTCCTGGCTCCCCCTACTCCTGGCTACCATTACTCCTGGCTCCCGCTACTCCTGGCTCCCCCTACTCCTGGCTACCATTACTCCTTGCTACCCCTACTCCTGGCTCCCCCTACTCATTGCTACCCCTACTCCTGGCTCCCCCTACTCCTGGCTCCCCCCACTCCTGGCTCCCCCTACTCCTTGCTCCCCCTACTCCTGGCTCCCCCTACTCCTGGCTACCATTACTCCTGGCTACCCCCACTCCTGGCTACCCCTACTCCTGGCTACCATTACTCCTGGCTACCCCCACTCCTGGCTACCCCTACTCCTGGCTACCATTACTCCTGGCTACCCCTACTGAATGTAACACGTATGTTCTGCGTTGGTTTAGTTTAATTGTGCTTTGGTTCTGTTTTCCCTGTTCTGGTTTGCCTGTGTTCCCTAGTCAGTTTCCTTGGTTGTTAATTAGTTATACACACCTGTTTCTGTTCAGTTGATTACCCTCCCTTGTGTTTAAGCCCTCAGTTTCCTTTGTTTCAAGGTCTGGTATTGTTTATGTTAAGCGTGGTTATTTCCTGAGCTTCTTCAAAGTGTTACTAGTGGAATTTCCTATTAAAGACTCCTTTTGTCATCCTTTGTGATTGTGCGCTTACCACAGCCTACAAGGAGCCTGACAGTTAGTTCATGTTAGTTAATACATTAACTAGTGTTATGTATTGTGTAACTAGAGTTACCAATGAGACCTTATTGTGAAGTGTTGCTGTTTTTCTTCTTTTCTTGTTCATAAAAAGGAGAAAACACATCAGAAATTTCTGTCATCCTGTTGGGTATTTCAAATGACAAATTGATCAATAGAAAAGACCTCATCTGAGCTTTATCTCCTCCTAACAGAAAACATTGGGACTGGCTCCAACAACGACCTACTCAAGCACTGATACAACAAACCCTCCAATCTCGACCGACCCAAGCACTGATACAACAAACACTCCAACAACGGCCTACTCAAGCACTGATACAACAAACACTCCAACAACGGCCTACTCAAGCACTGATACAACAAACACTCCAACAACGGCCTACTCAAGCACTGATACAACAAACACTCCAACAACGGCCTACTCAAGCACTGATACAACAAACACTCCAACAACGGCCTACTCAAGCACTGATACAACAAATACTCCAACAACGGCCTCCTCAAGCACTGATACAACAAACACTCCAACAACGGCCTACTCAAGCACTGATACAACAAATACTCCATCAACGGCCTCCTCAAGCACTGATACAACAAACCCTCCAACAACGGCCTACTCAAGCACTGATACAACAAACACTCCAACAACGGCCTACTCAAGCACTGATACAACAAACACTCCAACAACGGCCTACTCAAGCACTGATACAACAAACACTCCAACAACGGCCTACTCAAGCACTGATACAACAAACACTCCAATCTCGACCGACCCAAGCACTGATACAACAAACACTCCAACAACGGCCTACTCAAGCACTGATACAACAAACCCTCCAACAATGACCGACTCAAGCACTGATACAACAAACACTCCAACAATGACCGACTCAAGCACTGATACAACAAACACTCCAACAACGGCCTACTCAAGCACTGATACAACAAACACTCCAACAATGACCGACTCAAGCACTGATACCACAGTCCCTCCAATCTCAACCGACCCAAGCACTGATACAACAAACACTCCAACAACGGCCTACTCAAGCACTGATACAACAAACACTCCAACAATGACCGACTCAAGCACTGATACCACAGTCCCTCCAATCTCAACCGACCCAAGCACTGAAACAACAAATGCTCCAACGACGACCTCCTCAAGAATTGTTACTACAAACACTCCAACGACGACCTCCTCAAGAATTGGTACTACAAACACTCCAACAACGACCCACTCAAGCATTAATACCACAAACACTCCAACGACAACCAACTCAAGCATTAATACCACAAACACTCCAATGACGACCTCCTCAAGAATTGGTACTACAAACACTCCAACAACGACCCACTCAAGCATTAATACCACAAACACTCCAACGACAACCAACTCAAGCATTAATACCACAAACACTTCAATGACGACCTCCTCAAGCATTAATACCACAAACACTCCAACGACAACCAACTCAAGCATTAATACCACAAACACTTCAATGACGACCTCCTCAAGCATTAATACCACAAACACTACAACGATGACCTCCTCAAGAATTGTTACTACAAACACTCCAACGGCGACCAACTCAAGCATTAATACCACAAACACTCCAACGACGACCTCCTCAAGAATTGGTACTACAAACACTCCAACGGCAACCAACTCAAGCATTAATACCACAAACACTTCAATGACGACCTCCTCAAGCATTAATACCACAAACACTACAACGATGACCTCCTCAAGAATTGTTACTACAAACACTACAACAACGACCCACTCAAGCATTAATACCACAAACACTCCAACATCGACCTCCTCAAACCCAGCGCTGACGGCTGCCCAGAGCACTGGCTCCGTTGCTTCAGGCCAGTATATCCCCTTCAATCCTCTGCTGATCCCTCTGATAATTCTCGTCACACTGGAACTTTAATGCAAAATGTATGATCCTCAGTCTAACGGGGAGCCAAATAATATGAGTCATTATTAACTTTCTTTACTCTCTCCAATTATTTTGTAGTCTGTAGTCAAGTTCTTTCCTTGGAGGTTTCATGTCTAGATAACTCAAATGTTGTGTGATCTAATGCTGTATCTTGTGTTAGTGTGACGCAATGCTAAATCTTGTATACTGATCTGACCTCACTAACTCCTTTCAGGGTAAAACTGTTGTGGTTTCCATTTCTAAATGCTTACATTTGTATGTAACCTATGTTGAAACCAGTTACTATTGTGGACCGTAATTTTATAAAAACAAGGTTTCCTAATCAAAGTTATGGAGAACAGCCACAACGTTCAAAACGTTGCAATCAATAGTTTGTGTACTTGTGGAGATGTGTTGTGCCAGTCTTTCCTTTTGTGTTGTTTTTGTTGATCTCGTCATTGAGCTTTTGCTTTTGCTGGATGTGTGTATGTTTTATTTGCATTCTGTTTTTCAGAGTAACCAGGAATATGTGCAGTACAGTTTCAGCCATTTCATTTTAACACTCATAATACGTTCAGTATAACTTTCCTTGCTCAACTAACAACATGCAAATGCTTCATCTGATGTATCTGATAATCTGATGGCATGGGACATTTCCTGCAATTTCATTTTCAATTCGTTGGACACATGGCCATTGTCTTTCTCACGAACACCAATAAAATTGCACGTAAACATTATCATATAAAAATATTTTATAAATAAACATTTCTAAACTTTTAAGGACACTTTAATTTTCTCTACAGAGCCTCCGGATTCCTCATCTCTATCACGCCTCAGTTTAATGTTCTTCCAGTTCTGACACGAGGGTCAGATCCGATAATAATGTTTGAGCATTCCAGTCGTTCCACTGCTATCGAACGTGTCCCACTTTCATTCAATACCCCGGATTTGGCCTTAAGAAAGACAACTCTATCACATCCAGTTTAAATATCTTTCTATTCTATTTAAAGCTCATGATCGAGACCAAACAAACCCGAGTCACACATTCATCAGGTTATTTATCTTAACTCTCTATCTCAAATGTAAACACTGATAAAATAATCTGTATTTTTGTTTTGTTGCCGTATAAATATCTCAACATTATTTAATCAAGATATATATAACAATATCAGATTTGTTGATTAGAATGAGACTTAAATTCCTTACATTGTGTTAGATTTATGTTTAAAACAAGATTGTGACGATGGGAGAAGAAACTTTATTCAAAACACATTTCTGACAATTAAATATTAATATATTGTGTTTTTTACACCTGTTTTACAGCAGAATTGATCATATTTTCCTGTTTATCACTGTAAATCTGTATTGCATAAAGCAGAAATTACTTGATTATGTCTTTATTGATTTCGATGTATTAAGTTTTCAGGATGTTTATATTATTTGTACCGGGAAATATGACAAAATAGCGTTTTTTATTTTATTTTAAATAAGAAACATTAAGAAAGACTGTAGAAGTGTCCTGATTAAAGCCGGCCAGCTGATTGGCTGTTCAGAGGGAGTATAAAAGCATCTTCTCGAGGGTTTGATCATCACACACCAGATCTCAGCAGAACCTTCATGTTCATCATGTTCAAGATTCTGTTAGTCTCGTCGCTGATGGCGGATCTGCTGTTATTTGCATCTGCACAGGTAATTCTATTTCATTTATTTTTCATAAACATTATAATTTAAATTAATTAACAAGCGCCTTTGTATAAAGGAAATCATCCATGTAAATAATATGTGACTTTTGTTTTTTACATATAACATTTCACTCTCTATCAGGAAATGCCATTGTTTTAAATTAAATAGTTAAGAGGTTATTTTAATCCATGAGACGTTTGTTCTTGGTGTGGCTTTACAGTAACAGTTTAGCAAACACTATAGACTATAATACCTTTTAAACACATGATTCAGGTTTTCTCATGTAAAAAAATAAATACATAAATGCAGTATTTTACGCATGGAAGTGGAACAAATCTGTGTTAAATTAGAGCCTGATGTGATATTCAAAGTGTCTGATTTGCATATTTCCTCAGATAAGATAAAGGGGCGGGGTGAATGATGTCACATGTGGGCGTGTCTGAGCACTCTAACTGTACCATCTTGTACTGTGGTTCTATAAGCAACGAGATTCATAAGATAATATTTTTTTGTTGACGATTCAGAGCACAGCGATTCCAAACTCAACGACTCAGAACTCAGCGAATCAGAACTCAGCGACTCAGAACTCAGCGAATCAGAACTCATCGACTCAGAACTCAACGACCACAGACACCAGCATCTGTACACCTGCAGCCGGCAGCAACAGCACCACGGGCCCCATGATGACCACACACACACACACACACACCACCCTCAGCAGCAGCACAGATGGAGATCTCAGACTCAGTGTTTCAGTGCAGCTTCTGCTCCTGCTGCTGATCCTCAACCAGTGCTGAAGAAACCAGTGAAACCAGTGAAACCACTCAACTCCTGTCCATATAACTGACACGATGGAGAACTTTTGTCTTTTCTTTTCTTTTTAAATATGCATTGACATATAATATTTGGATTAACAATTAACTGATTGTGAAAAAAATTTAAGCAATGAACAGTATTTTAAATTAAGGGAAAAATAAACACACACACTTTCTCTCTCTCTCTCTCTCTCACACACACACACACACACACACACACACACGCACGCACGCACGCACACACACACACACACACACACACACACACACACACACACACACACACACTCACACTCTCTCTCTCTCTCTCTCTCTCTCACACACACACACACACACACACACGCACGCACGCACACACACACACACACACACACACACTCACACACTCTCTCTCTCTCTCACACACACACACACACACACACACACACACACACACGCACGCACGCACACACGCACGCACGCACACACGCACGCACGCACGCACGCACGCACACACACACACACACACACACACACAATAAAAGATCAATAATTAAAAGAACTGAAATTGAATTGTTTGTTTGTTTTTACTACATAATATTTCTTTATAACTTCTATTGATATTCAATGACTGAAAGTTTTATTTAGTACCCAGGATCCTATATTACATATACTGTATATATCCTATTCAATAATACATACTGTATATATCCTATTCAATAATACATATACTGTATATATCCTATTCAATAATACATACTGTATATATCCTATTCAATAATACATACTGTATATATCCTATTCAATAATACATACTGTATATATCCTATTCAATAATACATATACTGAATATATCCTATTCAATAATACATACTGTATATATCCTATTCAATAATACATATACTGTATCCTATTCAGGATACATCACTGAGGATGCGTCCCAGTGCATCCATGAGATGTTTCTGCATAGTTAGTGTCTGGCTTAGCCAGTGACTCCTAGGAATAGACTAGGTGACAACCAAGAACAGTTTGGTCGACTACTGGAGAGACAGTTGACGGCATGGAAAGACGGCATCTGGGACAGTATGGGTTAGCACCCACGCCTGTGTCTTTCGTGAGAGAGAACCCAAACAAGCTACGGAAAGCCCTATAGAGAGATACCCCCAGGAGATCCCGAGAGGGGGGAGGATGAGATCTCCAATCAGACGGACCAAAGGTTCACAACCCATGCAAACGGACAGGCGGTAGATGTGATATGCATGTGCGGAAAGCTGTGCAAACATCATCGTGGCCTAAAAATCAATCAGGCCAGAATGAAATGTTTGGAGCGTGAGAGTGAGGTGCAACGCACAGGTCTTGAACCTGGTGAGACGCAGGAGGAGCCCGGCCAGGAGGCAACCCACAGAGCCCAGTCCCTCCATGTACCAGAGCCTCCCAATCCCAGCAGAGCAGTTCCGCAGCAGCGGATTAAGTGGCCCCCAGCCAGCAAACACAGTGAGTGGATGCAGTTTGACGAGGATGTGTCCAACATCATCATCCAAGCCTCAGCCAAAGGAGATGTTGACAGCCGACTCCAAACGATGACTACCATCATCAGCAGCTATGCCTCAGAAATATTCGGCAGGGTAGAGAAAGGAAAAATCAAGCCTGCCTCCTACACCATGAACCGTAGGGCTACCAAGATACATCACCTGCGTCAGGAGCTTCGCACCCTCAAGAAACAGTATAGGATGACTACGGAGGAGGAGAAGCGACCATTAGCAGAGCTGCAAAACATCCTGCGGAAGAAGCTGATAATCCTACGCAGAGTAGAGCGGCACCGGAGACGGGGGGAGAGAGAGAGCCAGGAAGCGAGCGGCCTTCATCGCCAATCCCTTCAGTTTCACAAAACAACTGCTTGGGGATAAGCGCAGTGGTCGGCTTGAGTGCTCAACAGAGGAAGTGAATCGCTTCCTACAGGACACAGTGAGCGATTCCCTGAGAGAGCAAGAGCTGGAGCCCAACAGAGCTCTCATCAGCTCCACCCCCCCAACAACAGAGTTCAACCTAAGGGAGCCAAGTTTGAAGGAGGTTGAGGAGATCATCAAGGCAGCCCGCTCAGCATCTACCCCAGGCCCCAGTGGCGTACCTTATTTGGTATATAAGCGCTGCCCAGAGCTTCTCCGGCACCTGTGGTAGATCTTGAAAGTGATTTGGCGAAGAGGAAGAGTTGCAGACCAGTGGAGGTGTGCTGAGGGAGTGTGGATCCCCAAAGAGGAGAACTCGAAAAACATCAACCAGTTTCGATCCATCTCACTATTGAGTGTTGAAGGGAAGGTGTTTTTCAGCATCGTCTCACGAAGACTGACAGAGTTTCTTCTCAAGAATAATACATCGACCCCTCAGTGCAGAAGGGGGGGATTCCTGGAGCTCCCGGCTGCTTGGAACACACTGGTGTAGTTACACAACTCATCAGAGAGGCCCATGAGAACAGAAGCGATCTAGTTGTCTTGTGGTTGGACCTGGCCAACGCCTATGGATCAATACCACACAAGCTGGTTGAACTCGCCCTACACCTCCATCATGTTCCCAGTAAAATTAAGGACCTGATCCTGGATTACTATAATAATTTTAGGATGCGGGTCACTTCTGGTTCAGAAACATCAGACTGGCATCGTATTGGGAAAGGAATAATAACAGGCTGTACCATCTCTGTTATTCTTTTCGCTCTTGCCATGAATATGGTGGTCAAGTCAGCCGAGGTGGAATGCAGAGGGCCCCTAACCAAGTCAGGCATACGACAGCCCCCTATAAGAGCCTATATGGATGACCTTACTGTTACAACGACATCGGTCCCAGGGAGCAGGTGGATCTTACAAGGACTTGAGAGACTCATCACCTGGGCAAGGATGAGTTTTAAGCCATCCAAGTCAAGGTCCATGGTGCTGAAGAAGGGGAAAGTGGTTGACAACTTCCATTTTTCCATCTCAGAAACTGTCATCCCAACCATCACGGAGCAACCTGTCAAGAGTTTGGGGAAGCTCTTTGACTCCAGCCTGAAAGACTCTGCTGCCATTCAGAAGTCCAACAAAGAACTTGGCGCTTGGCTCACCAAGGTTGACAAGTCTGGTTGGCCTGCTAGATTCAAAGCCTGGATCTACCAGCATTCCATTCTTCCCCAAGTCCTGAGGCCCCTGCTGGTCTATGCAGTCCCAATGACAACAGTTGAATCCTTAGAAAGGAATATCAGTGGAACTCATACCAGGAGCTGGTTGAGGAGTGCAGGGAACGAGGCTGGAAAACCTTCTATGAGTCTATAGAAGTCGGCTGTAGAGGCTTTGCAGGACGTTCACTGTGCAAGGTCCTCAGTCGTTTGGGCATTACAGGGGCGGCCAAGAAAAGGGCCATTCAATCCGCGAGCGAAGCCGCAGAGGCTTTGGATTAAGAGGGCTGATCCGTGGACTGCTACTGGGATGCAAGTTGGGGTTTGATCAACACCGCCTGGGTCGCCTGGGTGAGGGTGTATGATATTGCGAGACCCGAAACACCCAACGATCCCAGGATACATCACTGAGGATGCGTCCCAGTGCATCCATGAGATGTTTCTGCATAGTTAATAATACATATACTGTACATATCCTATTCAATAATTGCTAGAAATGTTGCTAGAAACGACTGAGATCAGTTTCCTGGAGAACACTGTGATAAAATACTTTTATTCTCACTAATAATCTTTAGCTATCGTTTTAATTATGACTTTTCATGCAAGTATAAAGTCTGAATGTTATGTCAAATTGTTTTATCATGTCATGCTTGACACAATCAGACATTATAAAGCAAACGTATATTTCCACACATTGAATTCAAGCATTTCATTCATATATCCATAAATAATGTTCAAATCAATGTGACCCACATACGCATTATTCATTTTCAGTTCAAACTTCAAAACAATCAAAAGAGGAAACAAGCAGTTCAGAAAAGAGGAAAACACACACACACACACACACACACACACACACACACACACACACACACACACACACACACACACACACACACACACACACACACACACACACACACACACACACACACACACTCACACACACTAGTTTCATCTGTTTGTGTCAATGATCTCCACATTAATCTTCCGCTCAGTGATTGTTATTGAAGTATTTAGTGTCTTTATTGTTTCTGTCGCTGGACTTCCTTCTGCTGAAGGTTATCATCATCATCATCATCATCATCATCATCATCAGGCTTCAGACTTCAGACTGAGTCACATGACCTGCTTCACAAGAACACCAGGAAACTACAGATCTTTCATGTCATTAATGATTAATGTCCAGATTCACTGTTGAGAAGCATTTCATTCATATCCAGAAATAATTTACTGTTCGAATCAATGTGACCCACATCGGCATTATTCATGTTCAGTTCCAACAAATCAAAATAGAGGAAACCAGCAGTTCAGAGAAGAGGAAAACAGAAGCAGAGATCAGGACGCGGCGCTATTACAATATATATTATAATACAATCAGAAGTTTTCACGTGATTTGTGTTTAAATGATGTTTTGAGTAATTCTTATCTTCAAACTATTTTTATAGTTTTTACAACTCATGCTGCAGAGGAACAAGGAAGCAGAGAAAGATTTCTGAGAAATGGGATTAGCAGCTCGAAACAGTGTGTGTAACATTACAACATTATAACTGGAAAACAATCATTATAAGAGAAACAAGAGTGAAGGACAGAAGTGGCCAAGACTCACATCTTCACACTTTATTCAAACATTATTAATTATTGATCGACTATTTTGCAGTCGATTGTTTTATGTGTGATAATAACGTAATGAAATATGACAAATTGTGTGACATGAATTTTATCCAGACTGTCAATCAAAGAAATCATGAACACATGCCAAAAAAAAAAAGAGAGAATCAACCAGATATTAATAAATGATTAATTTGTAGTCAATGAATGTGTTTTTCCCCCTTTTATTCTTTGCATAGTAAAATCTGTAGTTATAATCTTATCAGATGAATACCGTAACCAAGTTTAGTGCTTTATTTTTCCCTCATATTTTATATATATATATATATTCTTCATATTTTGATGGTTTATTCGGACTTGTAGGGTCATTAAAAACAAATATCCCCACCTGACCTCAGCTTTTGCCAATACTGTTTTTACCTTCATAATAATATTTAACTTCTTAAAAAAAAAAGACAATTATTTTCCTCTTCCTTCAATCCTCGGCTTATGATTCTGTGCATGAACCAGTCAGATGAGGAGAGAGAAACAGGAGTGGCTGTGTTCAGTTCAGCTCTCTCTCACACACACCTGACAACATGACATCATCATCATCATCAACATCATCATCAGCCTATATAAGAGCAGGCTCACACACACACACACACACACACACACACAGACTCACGGATCATCATGAAGGGTTTGATCACAGGCTTCTCTGCGCTGCTGCTGCTGTGCTCTTCTTCTATAACTTTGCAAGTATGTCAACTTTTTCTACTAACCATAACCATAACCATAACCGTCTAGTAATACTCTAATGAGAGTTAGTTGACATGGAGTTCCAAAATCTGATTTTGATAAGTTGTTTTCAAAGCTTTAGATGAGAATGCAAATGTTGAGTGGGAAATGTTTTACAAAGACTAAAAGCAAACACTGAACACTACATCTATTTATAATAATTAATATAATGTAATTTAATGTAATATAATATAATTAATATACAGATTTTTGTTTTGTGGTTTCCCAGTAGAGATGTCCGAACATCTTTAATCTAAAATTGTATTATTTGACTAGAAAAATGAGACTTGTTATAATATCTTGAATTATTTTCTGTTCTTGTTTTAATCATAACTCTAAGAAATCATGAGATTTATGCCTAAAACAAGAAAGAAAAAGGCAGCACTTAATGTTAGTTTTTTAAAACATTCATAAAAATTTATAAAAATAGCATGTTAGTGCAGCTCAATTAAACAATGTTTTAAGTTGAGTTTATTAATGTATTAGGAAATGATTAAATTAATAATTTAAAGGTATTTTTTCAATGTAAGTTTAAGTTAACAAAGGAAACCTGATCATAAAGTGTTACCAAAAAGTGTCAATAAAGTAAGAATGACATCGATCCGTGTTTTAAGTATACTCAGATGTTTTTAATAGGAGACTAGACAAAGATAATGATTGAGGAAATAATTTTCAACTTAATATTTACACCGATTACCGAATATTAGGGAAGAGGAAGTTTCACACCAACGAAATCTGAGGAACAAACTATGTATTGTGTTTTATTTTATTATCTCAAATAAATTGGATTGCTTAATGGTTGTTTAAATTCTTCCCTAAAAGGATAATGCTACGACAACATCTGCTATTCCAGCAACTAATGCTTCAGTGAGTGAAGAGCCTAGAACGACTAATGCTTCAACTTCATCCGCTCTTCCAACATCTAATGCTCCTTCAACTACAGCTCAGAACACCTCAGTAACACCAGCGAGTCAAGCGACGACCACCACATCTTCATCTTCATCTTCATCAACACCTGAACTGAGCAACTCGACCACACTGATGCCTGGGAATATCACCACATCTTCATCTTCTCCTGAACTGAGCAACTCGACCACACTGATGCCTGGGAATATCACCACAGGACAGACCTCGACTCAGACCTCGACTCAGACCTCGACTCAAACGACTCCTTCGTCCAGCGAGTCTCTGAGAGTTTCGTTCCTCTTGGGTTCTCTGCCGGTCCTGCTGTTCGCGCTGCTGATCTGAACTCTTTAGCATAACGAGACCAATACAAATGCAATACATTTCACTTTGTGCCTAAAAAGCTTCTGCCGAATGCATAACTGTAAATGTAAATGAAGGTAAAGGAGTTACACTAGCATAAACTGAACAGCAGATATTAGTCTTGTTTACTGAATATGTTTCTCATGACTGTAAAAACCTAAAGGCTCATGCTTGAAATTAGCTTGACAAATATAAATTGTTAATTTCTGTTGAATTTTTTATTGAAATGTAAGGAACAGGTTTCCATTAAGAATGAAGCTGATATAAAGAACCTTCCTTCATTATAAAGGGCTTGACGTATCACTAACGAGGACAGTCATTAATCCATAATTAACCCTTTAATCTGGTTAATCCAAACATCGCTGTTCTTTTCACTGTAATGTGTTTGTACATGATTTACTGTTTGAGACTCTTCTGGATTAAACTAATTGATGTACAATCATTTATTTCCTTATACTGGGTTTATGATCTTATGACATCCTGGAAAAACATTATTAAAGCCTTTAGCTAAATATCAAACAAATGAGTCACGCTACAGTTCACATGATCAGAAAGTCAAATAAACTTTATTATTCGGCCTCAGTATCAGCAGGTCATAAACTCACGGACTCGGGCGGAGACTCTGAATACAGTCATCAGATGTATAATAACACTGGATATAGTCTTCACTGTTGAAATCAATCCTTATTAAAGTAATAAAACTGAAGTTCTCCACTGTTTATGTTCACTTAACCATAACTGACTATGTTTAGGAACGGGCATATGACTTATGACTAAACCCACAACACACACTCGCCAACTCAGATGTGTTAATGATGTTTGGCGAGTGTTCATTTTAGGCCTGATAATCCGATATGACAGAAGAGATGCATGTTTTCCTGGTCCCAAAATATATGATGATCAAAAAAAATGGCAATCAGTTTATTGTGATTAAAATCCTGTATATATAAAGGCAGCTGGAAGGTCTTTTAGCCCAAGGGTCGGTAAATACTGCGTACATTATAAATAAACAACGTCTAAAATTTCAGGTATTGAAATATGATGGGTTTTTGGGGCCTTTATTGATGGTCTTTAACTTATTGATTTATATCACTTCAAAGTTTTATAAGTATGGCCACATAAGAGAACAAATCGTGCTCTAGCATATCATTTTCAGATAAATGTTGAAATAATGGCATACTAAGTCTAGACTTGGTATGTTATATTATGACTTATTATGTCAAAATGTAGTTAGTGGGCCCTATTTTAACGATCTAAGCTCATGGTCTAAAGCGAACGGCGCAAGCTCACTTAGGGCGTCCGAATCCACTTTTGCTAGTTTAACGACGGGAAAAATGGTCGGTGCTCCCGGCGCATGGTCTAAAAGGGTCATCCCTATTCTCTTAATGAGTAATGGAGGGATGCTGTTAAACTGTCAATGAACGGAGGAAAGTTTGCTGTATATATAGACCTCTTGACTCATTGATTGGGGTGATTAACAGAGTGTGCTCCTCCCGAACTTTGTTAAAGGGGACCTATTATGCCCCTTTTCACAAGATGTAAAATAAGTCTCTGATGTCCCCAGAGTGTGTATGTGAAGTTTTAGCTCAAAATACCCAAAAGATCATTTTTTACAGCATGTTTAAATTGTCACTTTTTGGTGCTCATAAAAACGCGCTGTTTTAGTGTGTGCCCTTTAAATGTAAATGAGCTGCTGCTGCCGGCACAGGGGGCGGAGCTTCATGAGCTCGCGCTCAAGCCTCTTAGGACAATTTCATCTCACGGAATGATGATAATATCAGCAACTCTCAGTAACGGTGTTCATTTCGACCCGGAGCCGCGCAATAATGCCTACAGAGTCAGAGTGCTGTATGGAGATGGAACAGGTATAGTTTAGTTTAATTACGGTTATAACGTATTTGTCATCTGCTTGTATGTATCCACTATTAATAGCCTACAAGTCTGCTGTTTCGGACCAGGTCCGAATGATGATCAAAAATATACTGATGAGTTTAATAAAGTTTATTGTACATCACAGAAAAGATGAAGCGTCAGTTTTACTCCAGAAAATCACTGTATAAGAGCTGAGTAAACACAGTATAAGAAGTGCGTAAGTACATAAACAAATTTCGGTAGAGTTAAGGGAGCATTTTCTTTGAAAACAAAATAATTCCACCTCGTCTTCAGCTGCTGTCTCAGATTTCGGGAGTAAATAGAGAGAGAGCTATGTGGATTAATACATCCAGCCATACAACACCTACAACGTTTGGGAGACATTCTCGTCAGTGCAGCAAAGGCGGATGTGTACAACTCGCTGTGAACTCGATCAGGGCGGGTCAATGTTAAAACGGCAGTGTCTGTCAACACTTGTGGGCGGGGCCTGTGCTGTAGTGACGTCACTAAAGCCGCATTCTGAAAACAGGTCGTTGGGAGACACTGCTTATGATTTATGGGGATTAATAAAAAATGTGTGAGTGGATTTGTATCACTATTGGGTGGTTGTGTACACACACTGCCAACACACATTAATGTCCAAACAGGATGCAAAAGTGAATTTTGCTTAATAGGTCCCCTTTAATAAAACATAATTTCACGAGTTCACACTTACATCAATTAAACAGAGTAATGATTATGCGTATTTGGTGTGCTGTTCCGGGGGAGGAACTTTGTTACCCGAACCCAGAGTACTCCCCCAAAAAGCAAAAACAGCTGAAGAGAGAGTGCTGAGATCTTGCCTGGAGAACGAGCTGGAAGGGACCAAAGCCGCGGCTGCGATTGACAGCGGAGGTAGCCTCACACTTGAATCGGCCTCTGGGGCTTGTTGAGGAAGATTAAAAGAAGCATGAGAAGGAAAAGAAGGTTGAAAATGAGAAGAGTGGGCTTGTGCTGCAAGCGGAGGGTTAGAGCTTGAGCTGCTGGATCTGCAGGCCACTGTAAAGGGGAGGGGTTAGTAGCTGTCGCGGAAAAAGGTTGAAATGATTGGGCCTCCGTTGCTAGCGTCTGGAGCGGATGCTGGAGGCCACTGAAAAGAAAAAGGATTAGAAACAGCAGGAGCAACAGACTGATATGCTGAGGGGGGCGGCGGGCCTGGTGAGGTCTGACAGCGGAGGAAAATGGGGCTCGCTGAAGGCCTGCTGAAGGCCTGCCGCTGGCCTGATGCTGGGAGCGAGCTGGATTTGGTGCGGTGAGATGATGGTGTTGTCGAGCGAGGTGAATCCTGAGCTTTGCCTATTGGCCGTTTGGGGGCCGGCGTGGACTTCGGAGAGAGGTTAGCTGATTGCAAGGATACATAGTAGTACATAGGTAAAGTTCCGCTTTATTCATCCTTCGCGAGAACTGAACATCCGAATTGATCAGCGCTTGCCTCAATCCTATAAAAAATAAAACCGAGGTCCTGACTCTCTGTGGTCATTAAAAATCCCAGGATGTCTTTCGAAAGAGTAGGGGTGTAACCCCGGCATCCTGGCCAAATTTGCCCAGTTGCCTCTGTCCATCATGGCCTCCTAATCATCCTCATATACTGATTGGCTTCATCACTGTCTCCTCTCCACCAGTAAGCTGGTGTGTGGTGGGCGTTCTGGCGCAATATGGCTGCCGTCTCATCATCCAGGTGGATGCTGCACATTGGTGGTGGTTGAGGAGATTCCCCCCTTTTCTATGTAAAGTGCTTTGAGTGCAGAGAAAAGCGCTATATAAATGTAATGAATTATTACTATTATTATTATTATTATAACTGTCCACTTCCAAATAGGTGGAATAGTTGGGACGGCCGAGCGATGGGAAGACGCCGGAGAGTAATTCTGATGTCTCGCCGGTGGAGGCGAGGGCTGGCGTCGGCGTGTAGCTGTAGCTGTAGCTGTTCGGGAAGGCCGGCGGCCGCGCGGAGAAGCCTGGGGTTTGGTTGCGATGTCGGGCGGAGAAGGAGTGGTCCTAGGGTCGGCAGATTGCGGCTGAGGACCCGGAGAGAGGTTAGACTCGTCGTCAGACGGGAAGAGCTGGAGTTGCGACATGGTAGCAAAAAGGGCGAACCAATGTGCTGTTAAACTGTCAACGAACGGAGGTAAGTTTGCTTTATACACCTCTGACTCATTGATTGGGTTGATTAACAGATTAACAGAGTGTGATCCACTCGTGTCCAGGGGCGCCACCAGGAATTTTGGGCCCCATGACAAAAAAATCAAATTGTGCCCCCTCTGCGCAGCTGTCGTCACCACATCTCTCGGACTGTCCCATCTAAAGCTTTACATAACTCTAATCAAAGGCTTGCAACTGTCTTGCTTCTTGTAGTTCAATACTAACACAATATTTAATGCTGTGATTTGTAAATGCAAGTCTGCAGTTCACTATTTGATGCAAGATTAAAAGCCACCATAAAAATGTCCTTAAGGCAATCCTTTACACATTCTCAATGTATTTTTATTGTAAAATTAATGACACATTTTTAATAAAAAACAGAAAAAAACCTAAAAACTAAATATATATTAACTTTTTAATTAAAATAAATTAACATCATCATCTCAAAACAATGAAAACAGCAGATTTTTTAACATAACTGCACATATATGCCAACAACCAAATAAAGTTGACGTGTAAAACTGAATTTCCACATCAGGGTTATTATAGTGCTACAAAACAGATCCAGTGATCACTAAACCAATAGGTTTTGAGGTTTGGAATGATGGGAATAATAAAATCTGTATCTATAGATCTATGTCATTTAACGGCCAAAATTCAGTCTAAATGAACACATCAAACTGGATTCTTTTAATATTGTCTGTAACTTACATGCAGGTTGAGGTAAGCTACTCATTTTTATTTTATTTGTCATGATGGTCTTTATGTGAGAAAATAATTTGTGTCATTAATAAATATTTAATTTTCTTTTTTTGTTATGGGAAAAAAGAGCAAGAGAGACAGGGAACCCCACACAGACTCCCTGGAATGATGCTAGGTCATTAACACAGTGTTGCTCACCTTCTTCACTGGGACTGGGAGGGGTAGTTATGGGGAGACTGGGGTGCAGTTATGGGGAGACTGGGGTGCTGCTGATTCGTCTGTTGTTTAGTCTGCTAAAATGGGCATGGACAATGATTTAATATGAATATCTTGCTAAACGTTTCTCTGCACTGATTAAATGTTGATGAAATGTAGGCTAACACTAGCCTGCAGCTAGCTAGCGTATTTCACTATGGACAACAGGTTAATACCACTCACAGACTAAAGGCTACACACCTTTCTTGGGGAAAAACTGGGTTACAGATTGACACCCTTTCTTTTGTCTTCCCTCTCTCTCTTTTCGCTCTTTCCTTTGTTGAAAACCAGATTTTATTTCACTCTGCAACACTGTGGTCTCTGTGTGTTTCTGGCGCATCGACTGACTGACTGTAAGTTTGAACACCGCGCACGCAAACGCAGGACCAAACCATTTCATGCAGATACAGGGGGGTGGTCGGTCAATATGAATGTTTACTTTTTGGTCAATGGGGATGTTAAACTTGTATTGCCAAAATAAGTCAAATCAAAGACATCATTCATGTTATTATTATTTGAAATATACTCAATGATGATGGTTTATATAGTGTATAATATATATATATAAAATAATTAAATTAGTTTTTACTTATTTGTTGGGGCCCCTGTCAGTCAGGGGACATTGGAATTGTCCTAACTTTCCCCCACTGAGAGCTGGTAAGTCCCGCCCCTTCCGCTAACCCCACTGGACCTCTAGGTTGAAAAATCGTCAATGCGAGTGAATGTGAGAAAAAGTTTTGGTCAAATTGGTACAAGCTTAACATGCTTTACACACGCGACAAATAATTATATAAAGGTTTTTTAAAACTTTTTTTCCTTATATGGGCTTCCATAGTGATTAATAAAGGACAGTGCTGCATTATATTTATTGATTTATTGATTTATTTTCAGAGACAGCGTTTGTGTAAGAGCAGTTCTTCACTGTGAGAGTTTCATCATCTGCTAATCTTCAGCTCGACACACACACAGCAGACCCTGCAGGAGATCAGCCTTATACTGCTTCTGTAGAGGAACACCAGAGACAATCAGTGTGAGTGTGTGTGTGAGTGAGTGAGTCAGTGTGTGTGTGTGTGTGTGTGTGTGTGTGTGTGTGTGCTTCTGTTGAGGAACACCAGAGACAATCAGTGTGAGTGTGTGTGTGAGTGAGTGAGTCAGTGTGTGAGTGTGTGTGTGTGAGTGTGTGTGTGTGCTTCTGTTGAGGAACACCAGAGACAATCAGTGTGAGTGTGTGTGTGAGTGAGTGAGTCAGTGTGTGAGTGTGTGTGTGTGAGTGTGTGTGAGTGTGTGTAAGTCAGTGTGTGTGTGTGTGTGTGTGTGTGTGTGTGTGTGTGCTTCTGTTGAGGAACACCAGAGACAATCAGTGTGAGTGTGTGTGTGAGTGAGTCAGTGTGTGAGTGTGTGTGTGTGAGTGTGTGTGTGTGTGTGTGTGTGTGTGTGTGTGTGTGTGTGTGTGTGTGTGTGTGTGTGTGTGTTATAGACCTGTAAGGTAGTGTACAGTGAAGCTCCCGTCGACTGAAGGAAAGCGACTCGAACTCCCAGCAGATCCTCTTCACTGTGAGACACGATCACACCCTGAACCACTGAGGCCTACACACACACACACACACACACACACACACACACACACACACACACACACACACACACACACACACACACACACACACACACACACACACACACACACACACACACACACACACACCACATCAACACAAACACACACAGTAAACTGAACACAACTACACTCTAAAATAAAGCTTTTAAAAGAGTTTTTTTTCCTCACAGTGATGCAACAGAAGAACCAGTTCTGTGATCAGTTCTAAGAAGATCTGTGTTTTTCTCAGTGTGAGGAACTGTTTAATAAACTAAAGAACTGTTTTTCCACTTTAAAGAATATTTGCCAATAAACAACCTTTATTTCTAAGAGTGTATAAACAAGTGATCTAGTGGTAAATTTGTTTAAAAAAACATCTTGTTCTGCATTTGCATGGATTTAGTATGTTGAATTTGAGGAAGTAACTTACTATGAATTCTGTAATATTTATATTTCCATTGATAAACATCTGTCATGCAAAAGAGGGAGGCTTGTTTACTGACAGCGCAGTCATTCATTACAGCGGAACGCTTGAACCATCGACTGCAAACTCACACTAACAGTGACGACGAGTTTTCATTGACTTGTTTTTATTATTATTTTTCTCTTTATTGTCACACATCGTTTACACAAGAGTGTAAGTCTCTGTTACACGGCAGTATAACTACACGGTATATGCATAATTAACAATATACATAAATAACAATATAAACATTTTAATAAAGTGCAGTGCAAGGGTGTGTGAGGTGTGTGTGATGTGTTCAGGAGTCTCTCAGTCTACTGGTGTGGGTTGGGGTCGGGGTCAGGGTCAGGGTCCAGGGTTAGGGTCAGGGGTTAGGGTCAGGGTTAGCCAATGATATTTTCTATTCTCACAAAAACCTTTCTGTGTTTTACTAGGTGATTTTAGGTCTTTATTGGGATATTTGTTGCACACAATGTTGGCAAAACCTGATCTCACACACAAACCTGGCAACGGCATCAATCCAACTGAGTCTGAAATGACATTTATAAAGATATTTCCGAAATAAAAAGCTTACTTTCATAGTTTGGATCCGTTGAGCCAAGAACAGATGCTGGTTCTGTAAACATCGCACTGACGAGAGAAGAAAGTGATAAACTGCATGATGGATTTCTGCTTATTACACATTAATGCACACATAAAGTGGCTTTACCGAGTGTCTTCAGGCCTTTCCTCAGATCTCCAGACTGAAGTCCTTTAAAACGTCCGTCTAAAGCGTCTTCCAGTGTCTGTCCTCTCTCCAACTCCAGCTCTTCCAGCACTGAGCACAGATACACACACTCACATCACACACACAAGTGTCGTCAACCTTACAAGTATGAAGGCTCAAACTGTTCCTCTGTTACGAGGATCTGCGTGTCAGCAGCTTTACTGTATGAAGGACACGAGAAACACACAACCTCCAGCAATGCCTGATGTTAAACTGAACCACTGAAACTGATCATTATCAAGAGTATTAGATGTAAATGTAGAAATATAAAGGCCTTTATACTATATGCAGAACATCAACTTAATACATGACTCAAGGCATCTTCACTAACTAGTGAATACTAATCTTTCACATTTACATTTGTAGAGTAAAGGCATTATTTACTGTCTTTATGAACCATTTTCCTTTCGATTAAATGTTGAAAAGCAACGGAAAAGCAACACACGCACACACACGCACGCGCACACGCACGCACACACACACACACACACGCACGCGCACACGCACGCACACACACACACACGCACGCGCACACGCACGCACACACACACACACGCACGCGCACACGCACACACACGCACGCGCACACGCACGCACACACACACACACGCACGCACGCACACGCACGCACACACACACACACGCACGCACACACACGCATATGGAACGCCAAAAGGTTCAAATTTCGCCACTAACGAAACGCCTTTCATTCTCAAAACGCTGGTGTTTACGGCGTTTAAGACGAAAAGCCGCCGCAAAGTACGGCGTTCTGTGGTACAAACGCCGCAAAGTACGCCGTTTGCAAAGCAAAATCACCGTCATTATCGTCGTTTTTTTTATCCAGTCAACAACGCCGTTTCTGACGCCTCAGGCCATCCATAATGCGCCGTAATTTGCGGCGCTTCTGTCTGACAAAGACGGCGTAAAAAGCGGCGTTTTGTATAATATTATAATCAGCCCCTCCCTTTTCTTCAAAGTTCTGCCCATCTAATGAAGCAAATGGAAAGACATATGTAGTAGATTGTCGATCTGAATGGCGAACTGCCTTAAGGGTTCTGTTTTTCTAACGTTGTTAGAACTAGTGCTTGGACTTGATCGTGTCATATTTTTTATTTCTTCATTGGGCACGTGTATCCCCCTTTTTCCTTTATCATATGGGTAGGCTATATAGAATGATTTTAGCCTCTGTTTACATTCATGTCTGTGAAATAAATTGGATTTCCCAGCAAACTTACTTCAGTAGGGCATTGGTCTGCGTGCACGGGCAACAGTGTCGTTAGGTCCGACCGTATTATTTTCTCTCCGTTTCGTTTCTTTTGTATTGGTCTTTTGGTGTATATCTTTTACATTTTGGAAGACTACCCGGTAGCTGACAACTGATTGAATAGAAGGTGGTATATGCTCCTTTTACGGAAATGACAGTAAGGCTTTAATGCGTGTGAGCAACTGTTTTAAGCCTGCTTACAGTGACTGTTGTGGGTCCGTTTCTATTGCTCATTATAATGATTTGGATAGGCCTAGGTAGATGCTTCACGATGTGGTCCATCTTAGAGCTTAGATTTAAACCCGACCATTTTTTTATATAATAACCGCGGCGCCAGATCATTTTTTACGCAGGTGCTGAGGGGGTGCTATATAGCCTATTATATATAAATAATATTAATACATGAGCAAACATTGGCCACTTAATATTTAATATTCAATTAATTGAATGATCACAATTATTAAATTGAACAAGCACAACATTCAGCATTCAATCAAATATTCTTAAAGATTTATTATTATTAATAATATTATTTCAACTTAATATGTGTGCATGAAACAAGCAAGATGTGCATTTGTAAATCCGTTGACACGCATGCATTGATTTTTATTAATAAAGTGTTTTCTGACAGTGTCGGCTGCAAAGATGAAGTTGACGATCGCCATCTCTGAACGCGGCTATAGAGAGAAATGCACATAATGGATTACTTGATCAGAGAGTAGCCTATTTCTTTTCGTTTTGAATTGTTTCTTTTAAAGACATTTCAAGCTCTTTTTTTTTAGATATATTTATAATATCTGTAAGTCATACACTGAGTTTCAGTTAATTTATATGATGAGATGCGCTCCAGTTCATGTGCAATGCAATGACTGCGCCAGCGCCTCCATGTCATGATTATACTGTCTGCTTCTTATTTATTAAATACAGGCAATTGGTTGATGAAAATTTTATTAGAATTAAGATGCAATTTATACAAAACGAAATTCACTTTAAAGAAAGGCTTTCTAAACCAAACTTAATGAAGTGGTCAAAATCATGTCTGACCCACTTCACGTCTCCCGATATATTTTGCGCATCCTATGATGTAGCTCCTACTAATGCTGTACATAAATGAAATAAAATAGCAATAGCCTATAATAATATTGAAACATAAATATGAAACTAAATAAGAGTGGAGCGATCGCTTGGGCCGTGAGCGATTGAGTGTAGTGCGCTGGCAAAGAGCAGATATTGAGCAGAGAGTCACGGTGAAAAGTAACTTGAAACTTGTTTTTTAAATGGGGAAGCGTGTCTTTGTTCACCCTCCGCCTATCAGAAAATGTATATCTAATGCTTTATTACACAAAATGAAACTTGAAACATTATTATATTTCTATGACTATCACTTGGAGAATAGCCGATAATAATAAAAAAAATGTTTTATTACAGATGTAGGCTACATATTGTATTGCTATTTGGTATGTATTGTTTTTATCATTGTGTTGTTGGAGGAATTTAAAGTTTTTGTTTTATACGAAGTAAGCAATATGTAGCCGGCTAATACAATATTAGCAATGTTAGCAATATTAATGTCCATTTTAAGGCAATGGCAGCGTGATAATAAATAATTTATAAAGTGAAATATGTTAGTCTTGTATGATGGTCAAGAGCAGCGGTAGTCATCTCTTGGGTTGGCGTCATCTCAGTCTCCACTGGTGATGGTTCATCTAAGAGTCTTCATAAGAGGCTGGATCTCGACGGGCATCCTGATGCAGAAACATAAAGGCCGGGTCGGGACGATATTTCCTGCCACTATCCTCTGGCTGGGCCGGGCCCTTGATCAAGAATTGTTACAAAATGCAACACGTCATGTGTCATGCGCATGCAGCATCTCCTCCACTCGCACGCATCACACCGGGGCTGGATATAGGCTTTAAAAATATCTATTTTGTTTAAAAAATATTCTATATTCTAAAACCATGTTGAATTATATTAGAGTAGCCTAGGCTACTCCTCCTAGGCCATCCAAAGTTCATTCTTGTTCATTTTCTGTGTTCATCATTGTTCACGTTTGTTTTGTTTTTTACGTTTCTTTATTTGGATCCATTTGCGATCCATTCTATTCTGAATATACAAAGCAGTTTACATGCTTCGTCCTTGTTGCATTAGGCATATTCATTAAGATAATAATTAATAAATGCACGCACATTTATCCGTGAACTTGATAAATGTTGCAGATATGTTTTATATGCACAAACAAATGCCTTTCAACTTGTGTGTGCAAAATTCAGTATTAAATGAATGTGCAGCAATTTGTACAAACAGAGAGTCTGTAGGCATACTATCCTGCTGTAGACATTAAATTAGCGCATTTAGTTTCATATTTGTTAAAATATTATAATGTTATTTTTTCCATCTATGTTGATTATGAAAAGTGAACAGCACGAGTAAGACAGGATGCACAATATAACGAGAGACATGCGTGGGTCAAACATGATTTTGACCACTTCATTAAGTTTGGTTTCGAAAGCCTTTCTTTAAAGTGAATTTTGTTTTGTATAAATTGTATCTTAATTTTAATAAAATTGTCATCAACCAATTGCCTGTATTTAATAAATAAGAAGCAAATCTAGCAGACAGTATAATCATGACATGGAGGCGCTGGCGCAGTCATTGCATTGCACATGAACTGGAGCGCATCTCATCATATAAATTAACCGAAACTCAGTGTATGCCCTACAGACATGAGAAATATATCTAAAAAAAAGCTTGAAATGTCTTTAAAAGAAACGAAAAGAAATAGGCTACTCTGTGATCATGTAACCCATTATGTGCATTTCTCTCTATAGCCGCGTTCAGAGATGGCAATCGTCAACTTCATCTTTGCAGCCGACACTGTCAGAAAACACTTTATTAATAAAAATCAATGCATGCGTGTCAACGGATTTACAAATGCACACCTTGCTTGTTTCACGCACACATATTAAGTTGAAATAACATTATTAATAAATAATAAATCTTTAAGAATATTTGATTGAATGCTGAATGTTGTGCTTGTTCAATTTAATAATTGTGATCATTCAATTAATTGAATATTAAATATTAAGTGGCCAATGTTTGCTCATGTATTAATATTATTTATATATAATAGGCTATATAGCACCCCCTCAGCACCTGCGTAAAAAATGATCTGGCGCCGCGGTTATTATATAAAAAAATGGTCGGGTTTAAATCTAAGCTCTAAGATGGACCACATCGTGAAGCATCTACCTAGGCCTATCCAAATCATTATAATGAGCAATAGAAACGGACCCACAACAGTCACTGTAAGCAGGCTTAAAACAGTTGCTCACACGCATTAAAGCCTTACTGTCATTTCCGTAAAAGGAGCATATACCACCTTCTATTCAATCAGTTGTCAGCTACCGGGTAGTCTTCCAAAATGTAAAAGATATACACCAAAAGACCAATACAAAAGAAACGAAACGGAGAGAAAATAATACGGTCGGACCTAACGACACTGTTGCCCGTGCACGCAGACCAATGCCCTACTGAAGTAAGTTTGCTGGGAAATCCAATTTATTTCACAGACATGAATGTAAACAGAGGCTAAAATCATTCTATATAGCCTACCCATATGATAAAGGAAAAAGGGGGATACACGTGCCCAATGAAGAAATAAGAAATATGACACGATCAAGTCCAAGCACTAGTTCTAACAACGTTAGAAAAACAGAACCCTTAAGGCAGTTCGCCATTCAGATCGACAATCTACTACATATGTCTTTCCATTTGCTTCATTAGATGGGCAGAACTTTGAAGAAAAGGGAGGGGCTGATTATAATATTATACAAAACGCCGCTTTTTACGCCGTCTTTGTCAGACAGAAGCGCCGCAAATTACGGCGCATTATGGATGGCCTGAGGCGTCAGAAACGGCGTTGTTGACTGGATAAAAAAAACGACGATAATGACGGTGATTTTGCTTTGCAAACGGCGTACTTTGCGGCGTTTGTACCACAGAACGCCGTACTTTGCGGCGGCTTTTCGTCTTAAACGCCGTAAACACCAGCGTTTTGAGAATGAAAGGCGTTTCGTTAGTGGCGAAATTTGAACCTTTTGGCGTTCCATACACGCACACGTACGCGCACACACACGCACACGCGCGCACACGCACACGCAAACACACACACACACACGCACGCACGCACGCACGCACACACACACGCGCGCGCACGCACACACGCACACACACGCACCGACTCTGAGATGATCCGGGTGTCTCGTGGTGAGGATTTGGATCCAAACATCAGCTGAAGGTTTCTTGTTCTTCAGCTCCTCAGATAAAGTCTGTAAAACAACATACAGTAATAAACCGATGCTCTTCCTCAGGGTTTCTGTCTTGTTTTCCAGCACAAATAGCTAAACATTCTTAAATCAAAATACATGTACTGGAGAAACACACAAAAATCATGAAAATGAAGTGAGTTTGAGCTTAAAACAAGAACAAATATCTGTCAGTTCAGTGAGAAGAATACTCCTGTTCTTCCAGAAAACTGATATCGTCACCCTGTGAACTGAGCTGAAATTTCAACAATCTGAATCCTATCTCTGAGGTCACCTAGAGGTCACCTAGAGGTCATCTAGAGGTCATCAGACGCAGTGAAGCGGATCAAACAAAGCAAAGTCAACATCATAGGTTTGATAGTTAAACCTTTATCAGCTTCATCTCAGAATATGACCTGACACTGGGAACATTTCAGGAACATTGAAAGGAACATTTCAGCCCAAACTGAGGAATCTGAGGAATCTGATGATATATGGACTCACGGCTGTGTCCTGGTCAATAACTCCTGGCCCATTCTCCTTCTGAAAAAGGACAGAGTGAACACCATTACATACACCGGGATGTTGATATAGTGATGATTCATCTACACAGTGAAATAGGTTTTGTTGTAAATGTTTAACAGTGTGAGTCACGTCTCACCTTCAACAACGCCACTATGAGCTTGCAGAAATCTCCACTGGATTCACTGATCAAGTCTTTCTCCAAATCCCGCTTAAACTCTGTTAAAGTCACAATGATGAAACTCAGACTAAAGCTATGCAATTACCAGTTCTTATTGAATGGAATGTTTTAGGGATAATATAATAAATGCACTACTAAACTAAAAGTTTGTGGTCAGTAAGATTTATTTTTAAAACTAATTAATACCTTTATTTAGAGAGGATTGATCGAGAGTGACAGTAAAAATAATGTTACAAAAGATTCTACTTCAAAATAAATGCTGTTCTTTTGAACTTTCTATTCATCAAATAATCCTGAAAAATAAAATGTATGACAGTTTCCACAGAAATATTAAGTGGTTTTCAACACTGATAATAATCATAACTGTTTCTTGAGCATCAGATCATCATTTTAGAGTGATTTGTGAAGGATCATGTGACACTGAAGACTGGAGTAATGATGCTGAAAATTCAGCTTTGATCACAGGAATAAATTACACTTTACTGTATATTCACATAGAAAATGGTTATTTTTTATTGTAATAATATTTCACTGTTTTTACTGTAGTTTTGATCAAATAAATGCAGCTTTGGTGAGCAGAAGAAATTAAAAAAAAAATCTAACTGACCCCAATATTTTGAATGGAAAGTTTATTACCTCATACAAATATATTTAAAAATGACTGAATTATCAGTTTTCTCAAAATGTCCATTCAATTCAAAGTATTTTTTTGGTTTGACTATGAAAACCACCAATAAGGCTTTTAATTGCATTAATTACATTTTTGTAAACTGTTCTTAAAGCACCTTGATTGTATGTAGTCTTGATGTCGGAGAGCTGCTGTGGCGTCCTGGTGCACAAAACCTCTAAAAGAGTTTCTTCATCTGTACCAGCACCCTAAACACACACACACACACACACACACACACACACACACACACACACACACACACACACGGATACAGTCTAAATGGATGTGGATCTGTAGTTAAATGTATAGCGATCAAACACAAACACAAACACACACACACACACACACACACACACACACACACACACACACACACACACACACACACACACACACACACACACACACACACACACACACACACACACACACACACACACACACACACACACACACACACACACACACACACACACAGAGACTGGCACTATTAATGATAAACCTCCATGGCTTTGCGCAAGCGATGGGCCTCAAACTGCTCCGGGATCATCATCAGACCGAGTATCAGAGACTGTAGATCACCGGAAAGAACCTTCTTCAGACTCGCCTGCAGTTCCTGTAACACACACACACACACACACACACACACACACACACACATTTTGCCTACTCCTTGTGATATGAATTTCGTATAGTCTTTATGGGGATTATCCATTGACTTCAGTTGATTTTACACAGAGTTAATAAATGTTTTTGTTCCCTAAACCTAAACCATATCCTCAGAGACATCCCAAAGCAATTACCAGTCCTTTTAAAATCCATTTTGTAGTGGTTTATCGTCCTCCAGGCCTGCTAGGCACTTTCTTGGAGGAGTTGGATGTGCTATTCTCATCCTTCCCTGAGGATGGTATTCCTCTTGTAGTTCTTGGAGACTTCAACATCCACCTAGAAAAACCTCAGGCTACTGATTTCCACACTCTGCTTGCCTCATTTGACCTCAAGCAAATGTGTACTGCGGCTACTCACAGATCAGGGAACCAATTTGACCTTGTTTACATGCGCTACTGCTCCACTGACCATATTGGTTGCTCCACTGCACACCTCCACTGCACTGGTTCAGGTCTTCTCTCTCAGTAGGTCCTTCAGGGTGTCGTGAAGGGGTGTGGTGTCTAAGACCCATCATCTAGCTACTGGAGTGCCTCAGGGCTCAGTGCTGGGACCACTTCTCTTCTCCATCTACATGATATCACTAGTGTCTGTCATTCAGAAATCACTGTTATCATCTAGCTACTGGAGTGCCTCAAGGCTCAGTGCTGGGACCGCTTCTCTTCTCATTCAGCCAGGAACCTTGGAGTTGTGATTGATGATCAATTGAACTTCACAGACCACATTGCTAGAACTGCCCTGTCCTGCAGATTTGCCTTATACAACATTAGGAGGATCAGGCCCTTCCTATCAGTCACTTATTGTACTATTTGGCCACTAAAAAGAACAAGGACTAGTTTTTGGTGATTTGGAGATAAAATAGTTTCTTGCTTACCATTTGTGAGACGTTCTTGTAGACGCGTGCCAGAGATTGTCTCTGAGCATTACTTCGACTGGTTATTATTCTCACAATGGTGCTCACATCTTTAACAAAAAGATATGGTAGTTTGAAATTAAAACATTTAAACATGACAGAATACTAGCAGTCAGACAATTACCACCACAATAGTCATTCCTATAAATGAACCTTTTTTCTCCAGAGCAGCGCGAAGGATGGTAACATCTCTCTCGGGACGGAAATTCGGGAAGGGCCGAACGGATCCCAGCGTTCCCCACCACATGCCTTCAGTCTGAGGGATTAGAAAAATACATCGGTATCGGCCGATATACGTTCATTTTTAATGTTATCTTTATCGGCCCAATAAGAAAATTTGGCTGATGTATTAAAGCCAATAAATAATGGATTATTTCCTTCAGCTGAGACGCTTCAGATGCACACAGTTCAACATGATGGTTTATTGCTTGAAATATCATTGGAATCACTTCAAAAAAGGAAAATACAGTTCAGTGCAACATGTTGCATTAAGGCTACATAAAATTATAATGTGATAAAATATATAATAGTGAGCTTGGGTCATGGCTTTTAATTATGAAACTTTTGTAATCAGGCTCTCAGAAATTATATAAAAATTTGGATTTAGATGTATCAGCCAATATATCGGTTATTGGCTTTCAAATATAAAGAATTATCGGTTATCGGCCAAAATGTTCATATCGGTGCATCCCTAGAAAAAATGGTATTGAGAAGATGATTCACGACAAACAATGCTCCTAAAGTATGACACAACAACTGATACAGAGTAAAAGAGTGCAGATACAGACACTGACCATCAGAGGAGACGAATCCTGTGAGCTTGACTCTTTCTCCATCGCAGAACTTATCAGTGAAGGACGGTATGAAGTCTGGAGGAAAAACAGTCCAAGTGTTTTTAACTAGCATGTACTAACATTTTAATTAATCATTTGATACAATGCATTTATGTGTAGATGCATGCTTCTTGTGCTTGTATTTAAAAAAAATACCTGCATGTTTTAATTTCTGTAATTACATCTCCTAATTACACTGTTGACCTCTTCGCCCCCACCCATAAACCAGCAAACCAGTCCCACACCGCAAAACATCATGCTCTTCCTCAGTGTTTCTGTCTTGTTTTACAGCACAAATATCTAAACATTCTTAAATCAAGATACATTTACTGGAGAAGCAAAATAACTGAAGATATTAAGTCTTCTTGTCTGAAAAAATCCTAAAAAAAAAAGTGAGTTTGTGCTTAAAACAAGAACAAATATCTGTCAGTGGAGTCAGAAAAATAATGTAGTTTTCCCTTTGAAAGAACAGATATTTGTTCTTGTTTTAAGCACAAACTGATGATTGTTTTTTTAAGAAAACAAGGCTTCATATATGAAATACTGAAGGTGTTTTACCTGCTGAAGTGTGTATGAATCTCAGTCTGAGATCGAGTTTCAGCTCAAACTCAATAGCGCAGGATGAAAACTCAATGTTTTAAAAGGCTTAAAAGGAATAAACCTCTCCTGCTTTCCATACGCTGTAGTTCTCAGACGCGTCTGATGCAAAAAACACTGAATGTCTCAAACCAAATAGAAGATCTCAATGGCTCAGATTAGATCAGATCAGATATCCCATCATGGGTGTAACCTGGACATATGCACAAAAACCTTCAAAACCTGCATAACTGGAAGACTCAATCGACTAGATTCCTCCCAAAACAACCTTTTCTGAATCACGATTCTTCACATGAAAATTCAAAAGAACATTTACAGTCGATTTACAGTGTCGGTGGTAATGATGCGGCGTAAAACAGGTTGTAATTTGAGAAATGTGAGAAGGTGTTGTTAATGTCAACAGAGCTGAACTTGACCGTGTAAATAAGCTCAAGTCAAACACAAGAAAGATCAGGAGAATTCTCCACCTGAAAGAACAACATTGGCTTTGGGTTTGTGGAGATCTCACGACGTCTGCATGCTTCTCATTCACACAAACCATTATCAGACATCTTTACACATCACAAACATGCTGGAATCTCAATGATCGCATCTTGGCAGAATGTCCAGATTCCTCAGATAAGTTCAAATGAATAAAAAAGCACTAAACAGAGAACAGGGAACGTTGTGTCGAGGTTCTCTCAATGTCATGAACAGACATTCTTCCAGTTATCTTAATAGAACATTCGTTCAAAGTTATCTGGTCTTTAATAATGTTCTCAATGCATTAGCACAAAAACATTATTAAAACATTTCAGTTATTTAAATGTAACTACTTGCTTCCGAACATTCAGAGAACTTTCAAAAGTAATGTTACGATGATGTTTGAAGAATGGAATGTTCTCCCAAAAAAAAACATTTAAAAAAACCCTGGACGTTTTGATCATTCAGAAATAACGTTTCCATAACGTAGCAGGAACATCAACAAAATGTTCTTGGCTGGGCCTGCATATGTATTCTGATACAAGTGTGTTTTATCAATCGTTATAGGAAACTAGATGAGTGAAGTTTGATGTTGGCTTGAGAAAGCCTAGCCTGAACGTTTGAAGTACATTTACATTTACATTTATTCATTTAGCAGATGCTTTTATCCAAAGCGACTTACAAATGAGAACAATAGAAGCAGTGAAACTAACAGTAGGACAACAATATGCAAGTGCTGTGATCTAGTGCAGTTCTAGCAATGTGGTCTGTGAAGTTCAATTGATCATCAATCACAACTCCAAGGTTCCTGGCTGACCTTGATGGAGTTATGGATGATGAAACTAGCTGAATGGTGAAGTTGTGATGAAGTGTTGGGTTGGCCGGGACCACCAGTAGCTCTGTCTTCACAAGGTTTAGTTGAAGGTGGTGATCCTTCATCCAGTCAGAAATGTCTGTCAGGCTGAGATGCGAGCAGCAACCGTTGGATCATCAGGCAGGAAGGAGAGGTAGAGTTGTGTGTCATCAGCGTAGCAGTGATAGGAAAAGCCATGTTTCTGAATGACAGATCCTAGTGATGTCATGTAGATGGAGAAGAGAAGTGGTCCCAGCACTGAGCCCTGAGGCACTCCAGTAGCTAGATGATAACAGTGATGGGAAAAGCCATGTTTCTGAATGACAGATCCTAGTGATGTCATGTAGATGGAGAAGAGAAGCGGTCCCAGCACTGAGCCCTGAGGCACTCCAGTAGCTAGATGATAACAGTGATGGGATAAACCATGTTTCTGAATGACAGATCTTAGGGATGACATGTAGATGGAGAAGAGAAGCGGTCCCAGTACTGAGCCCTGAGGCACTCCAGTAGCTAGATGATAACAGTGATGGGAAAAGCCATGTTTCTGAATGACAGATCCTAGTGATGTCATGTATATGGAGAAGAGAAGCGGTCCCAGCACTGAGCCCTGAGGCACTCCAGTAGCTAGATGATAACAGTGATGGGAAAAGCCATGTTTCTGAATGACAGATCCTAGTGATGTCATGTAGATGGAGAAGAGAAGTGGTCCCAGCACTGAGCCCTGAGGCACTCCAGTAGCTAGATGATAACAGTGATGGGATAAACCATGTTTCTGAATGACAGATCTTAGGGATGACATGTAGATGGAGAAGAGAAGCGGTCCCAGTACTGAGCCCTGAGGCACTCCAGTAGCTAGATGATAACAGTGATGGGAAAAGCCATGTTTCTGAATGACAGATCTTAGTGATGTCATGTAGATGGAGAAGAGAAGTGGTCCCAGCACTGAGCCCTGAGGCACTCCAGTAGCTAGATGATAACAGTGATGGGAAAAGCCATGTTTCTGAATGACAGATCTTAGTGATGTCATGTAGATGGAGAAGAGAAGTGGTCCCAGCACTGAGCCCTGAGGCACTCCAGTAGCTAGATGATAACAGTGATGGGATAAACCATGTTTCTGAATGACAGATCTTAGTGATGTCATGTATATGGAGAAGAGAAGAGGTCACAGCACTGAGCCCTGAGGCACTCCAGTAGCTAGATGATAACAGTGATGGGAAAAGCCATGTTTCTGAATTACAGATACTAGTGATGTCATGTATATGGAGAAGAGAAGTGGTCCCAGCACTGAGCCCTGAGGCACTCTAGTAGCTAGATGATAACAGTGATGGGATAAACCATGTTTCTGAATGACAGATCTTAGTGATGTCATGTAGATGGAGAAGAGAAGCGGTCCCAGCACTGAGCCCTGAGGCACTCCAGTAGCTAGATGATAACAGTGATGGGATAAACCATGTTTCTGAATGACAGATCTTAGTGATGTCATGTATATGGAGAAGAGAAGTGGTCCCAGCACTGAGCCCTGAGGCACTCCAGTAGCTAGATGATAACAGTGATGGGAAAAGCCATGTTTCTGAATGACAGTTACTAGTGATGTCATGTATATGGAGAAGAGAAGTGGTCCCAGCACTGAGCCCTGAGGCACTCTAGTAGCTAGATGTTGGGTCTTAGACACCTCACCCCTCCACGACCCCCTAAAGGACCTACCTGAGAGGTAAGACTTGAACCATTGGAGTGTGGTTCCCGAGATGCCTGAGAAGTAATTGTAAAAGCTTGAAGTGTGTAATAGTTTAGACAGACAGAGAGAGTTTTAAAAGTTTAAAGGATTTAAACTTGAAGTAGTTTTAAGTTTGAATGTCAAAGTTTGAAGGTTTTAAGTCTCTCAGATAAATAGTTTGCTATGCGGTTGCTAGGGTACTCAGGTGGTTGCTAGGGTGTTGCTATGTGGTTGCTAGGGTACTCAGGTGGTTGCTAGGGTGTTGCTATGTGGTTGCAAAGAGAAGATGAAGAAGAACAAGAACTAAAATGAATTCTGACATGATTTTGTTTTACAGTTTTATTACAAAATTAAAGCCACTCCCTGTTACATAATATTTCACATTATCCTTTGAAAAATAAGATGTACACATATTAAACTTTCTTGGTTTTCCAAAGACATGGTGATTTTATACTGACTCTGACATCAACACACGTTTTGGTATTAAAAACAAACCCGGCAGGATTCAAGCGAACAGCATTTGCAGCGGCTATAAACTAATCGCAGATATCGATATTAAAGCATACAAACCAGAATATACCCAATATGTCAAATAATATGTAGGAAAATAAAATAACAGTAGTGTGTAAACAAACAAAATGAGCAGAAATGAGAGAATGCTTCGAAAGTCACTGGTTTCATATATGAAATCTGAGAGAAAGCACTATATTCAACAATGTGATGCATATGGAAAATATCTGGTTTTTAAGTGACTTTATAAAGGTTAAACCACCAGCACCATCTTCAGTGTGTACATCGTAAAATGACCTGTAGTTATTATTCATGTTTTATGTGCAAATAAGACACACTGGATTCAGGCGTGAGCTCGGGTGACCTCTGCTGTCATTGGTGAATGTATCGGTTTAATCTCTTCTGCACAGGATAAATTCTCTTCATCTGTGCGAGAGAATGTCAGAGGGGGCGGGGTCAGAAGGAGAGGCAGGTCACATGATCATGAGAGGGGGCGGGGTCAGAAGGAGAGGCGGGTCACATGATCATGAGAGGGGGCGTGGTCAGAAGGAGAGGCGGGTCACATGATCATGAGAGGGGGCGGGGTTAGACAAACTCCAGCTCCCACTGCTGGCTCTCTCGCTCCTCATTCTCCTCTCGGATCACCAAATGCTCTCTGTCGTATGTTTTGCCTCCTGTAAAACAGAGGAATTAGATTGCCACATGGTTTTTACAAAAATTTAGTTTTTATGGAAGCTTGTCTCTGCCATGAAATAAAAAATAATAAAGGAAGATTCGACTTTTTCTAATATAAACTTGCAATTGCAGAATTGAGAGATGAAAAGTTGCATTTGCTCTTTATGTTTTTTATTCCGTGGCGGAATCAAGATTTCATAAGTTTAGATTTAGTTTTGAGTGATTGTCAAATAATAAAGATATTAACTTTTGGTTTCCAATATCAAGATTTTAAGTTGAACTCATATATTCACTTGAAATATATTTTAAACAGTGTGAATGCATCCTTGCTGGATAAAAGTTTACATTTCTTTCCTCAAACTCAAACATAGTTAACATAATTAAAAACTGCATGCATAATAATTATGCAAGGATCAGAAATACAAAACGTGACCAAAAGTTTGTATGAACACTTCTGAATAGATATAATTTCAGATATTCTTACATTTTTGCATTCTAAACTAAAATTATATATTTTATTTATTAATAACAATATGAATAAAATATGTTTATAAAATGTAATATTTTTAATAACAAATCTTATCAAAATCATAAAATAAATGAGTAGTGTGTTAAAGCTTGTTCTCACCCTTGATATCCAGCACCATCCCAGGGAAGGTGTTGCTCTTGATTTGACCTCTGACCTCTGCGCTCCAGGTTTGCACCGGCACACGCGTCTCCGTCCACAACACCACTTTAGCACCGGACTCCACGTTCCCCATCACCTGAAGACTCGTGCTTCGAGCCAGCTGAAAATAATGCAACAAAGTTTGTGTCCAGAAGAAAATAGCGTCACAGTCCAGCTTAAGTCAGTTCAGTGATGGTTAATCTTTGTTGTAAAAAAGTTATAGTTTAATTTAGTTTAGAGTAAACAGTGATGTCATCGTCCAGCTCAGTTCAGTTCTCATATAATGGTGTCGATGGTGCAGGAGATCAATAATATTGATGAAATGTGACACACCTTGTTCTTGATGAGCCCGTCCTGATAGAGCCACATGTCACTCATGCCCTCGACCTGCTCCGACACGACCACACGACCCGTCTTCATGTCCTCCACTCCTCCCTGCACGGATATATAGTGGCCCGTCTCCTTATTCCTCACGCGGAACAGTCTTTGCTTCTACAGGGATATTAACAAACAATTATACAAAATACTCTTGTGTAAATAACATCCTTCACAGGTCAAGTTCAGTTTTATTTATAAAGCACATTTACCACAGCCACTAGGCGGACCAGAGTGAACAACAGAACAACAAGACTAAAAGAAGATATAACATGAATAACAACAGATAAAACTAAACATAAGAGCAACATAGCTAAGAGTAACCATACAACACGAGTAGCAAAACACCATCAAACTCAGATATAAATGAGTAAAACCAACCGAAGAAAAGAATCGATACACTAAAGGTTTCTGAGAGAGTGAAAGAGAAGAGGTCATGTGGAGTGAAACTGACTTGTCTGACGGGATACAGGGAGCCGACGCAGGACACTGAGCTGAACTGGTGCCAGTTTGTGATTTCAATGGGTTCCAGAAGGAACTGGCGCCCCCTGTAGTTACTGTGCTCACACAACACCCAGCTGAGGAGACATCGACACGCTTTTCACATGTGCATAACTGGGGTTGGTTACGATTAGATTATAGTCTTATTCATCAAGGATGGATTCAATTGATCAAAAGTGACAGTAAAGACATTTATAATGTTACAGAAGATTATATTTCAAATAAATGCGGTTCTTCTGAACTTTCTATTTATCAAAGAATCCTGAAAAAACTGTTTCCAACACTGATAATAATCATAAATGTTTCTTGATCATCAAATCATCATATTAGAGTGATTTGTGAAGGATCATGTGACACTGAAGACTGGAGTAATGATGCTGAACATTCAGCTTTGATCACAGGAATAAATTACACTTTACTGTATATTCACATAGAGAACAGATGATTTACACTGGAATAATATTTCACTGTTTTTACTGTATTTTTGATCAAATAAATGCAGCTTTGATGAGCAGAAGAGACTTAAAAAAAAAAAGTATATGTGTGCAAATATCATCCCATATGAAGCATTAATGATCCGCATTGCACACTCACCAGCCGCTGTTGACCCTGACAGAGAGGAAGTGTGTGTTAAACCCTTCCTCCTGCATGTTGGAGACCAGCGTGTCGATGTTGACCTCTCGACCTTCAAAACACTCCAGGCCAAAGAGAGTGATCGACGGCACCGAAAAGCTCTGAGAGAGAGAGAGACCAACATCAGTGCATCATCATCATCATCATCCTCATCCTCATGATGAGATACTGCCATTAAACTTCACCTCATTCAAATCCATGAGTCAGCTCATAATCATAGTCAAATATCCACCGTTTGCTGATTTTAATCACAGTAAACAGGAACGGAAAGACTTTATTCTCATCTATTCCTCTCTGATTAAAGTGTGTGTGTGATGAAGACTGAAACACAGCGGTGAAGAAGAGACTCAGCTCACGTGAACATGAATGTAATGCTGTATATTAATGGTCGAAAACATCGAAATGAATCCAATACATCCATTGAAATATGTTTTGCATTTATTAATGTAAGTGGATTAAAAGAGTGGGCAGAAACACAGCGAGTTTATCATTAATGATGTGCATATGTGAATCAGAAAATTGAAATAATAAATTTTTTAATAATCAGAATAATGAGAATTGCACGTCTGCGGGAGTGAAGAGGTTTGCTCGTGTCTTAGGGGAGAGCGGGGCACAAAGTTACGCTTTCTAACTTTCTCAGTTTGTGTAAATCTGCTTATGGATCAGAGTATTTATTTTTCCCCACACTAATTTCCCACATGTCTAGTACAATTATGTGGTTTTGTTTTATTAATACAGTATATACTTTTTTCTTGATATACCCCGAAATAATGGAAGTGAAATGTGACAACATGCCCCATAGGCGGGGTTCATTGTAACATGACCATATGACAGCTTACAATGCTATCTGATCTAATAAAAAAAAATATACAAGACAAACTAAAATATTTTCTAAAATAAAATACAATGATTAACTTTTGCATGTAAAAAAAATTAATAATTAAATATAAACTCATTGTTGACTACGAACACAGGAAAACACAGCTATACAACATAGTTCAAAACAAATTAATAATGAGTAATTTCTGAACATTGACTCTCTTTTTCTCATGTTTTCTCAATAGAATTAATAAAAGTATAGAATATAATAGCATATTTCTAATAGAGGCTCATTGTAACACCGTGTGACAACATGCCCCCGCCTGCACAACTGGGATTTAAACCCGGCTAGTGTCTTCTGCTAGTTAGCAAAGCATTACAGAACTATCTCAACTGTTAAATAACATATCGGAGATTCAAATAATATCCAATTTGTCTAATTTTAAATAAACACAAAAAATAGAGATGAAAAATTAACTTGAGTAAGAAATGTACTTTTGCTATGGTTTAATAAATGTCTATGGATATCTTCCAAAAAAATTATAATTTTGGCGCAATGTTTTCTCTATATGTGACCCTGGACCACAAAACCAGTCTTATGGGTAATTTTTTTTAAATTGAGATTTATACATCATCTGAAAGCTGAATACACAATCTTTCCATTGATGTATGGTTTGTTAGGATAGGACAATATTTGGCAGAGATACAACTATTTGAAAATCTGGAATCTGAGGGTACAGAAAAATCGAAATATTGAGAAAATCGCCTTTAAAGTTGTCCATTTCTATTGGCGATAGTGCTGCATCCATTCACAAAAATAAATGTTTTATATATTTAAGGTGGGAAATTTACTAAATATCTTCATGGAACATGATCTTTACTTAATATCCTAATGATTTTGGGCATAAAAGAAAAATCTATAATTTTGACCCATACAATGTATTGTTGGCTATTGCCACAAATATACCCATGCGACTTGTGACTGGTTTTGTGGTCCAGGGTCACATATAGTGTTGATATGGCAACTAGTAAATACACCAAGTTTCATCATGCTAGCATGTGTGGAAGTGTTTAAAACAAGTGTGTGACGACTAGCCCCGTGCTCCTCTACTTCTCAGTGCACATCTAAACACAGCCAGTGAAAGACACACTCTCGTCTGCAGGTTTCTCATGCGATCGAGGCTCAGATCATTACTCCAGAAGCACGCTGAGTGAGAAAGCACAGATTTTCTCAGTGACGCACATAATTGTCTTCATTTCTATGTTTTCGACCATCAATATAATGCATTACATTCATGTTCACACGAGCTCTTCTGCACTAAATCTGTGATCGTTCTTCACCGTTATGTTTTAGTCTCCATCACACACACACTTAGATCAGAGAGGAATAGATGAGAATAAAGTCTTTCCGTGTCTGTTCACTGTGATCATGTATT
>NC_138736.1:518528-538528 GCF_965113295.1 Leuciscus leuciscus
CATTCAGAAACATGGCTTTTCCCATCACTGTTATCATCTAGCTACTGGAGTGCCTCAGGGCTCAGTGCTGGGACCGCTTCTCTTCTCCATCTACATGTCATCACTAGGATCTGTCATTCAGAAACATGGCTTCTCCTATCACTGCTACGCTGATGACACACAACTCTACCTCTCATTCCAGCCTGATGATCTGATGGGAGCTGATCGTATCTCAGCCTGACAGACATTTCTGGATGGATGAAGGACCACCATCTTCAACTAAACCTTGCAAAGACAGAGCTACTGGTGGTCCCGGCCAACCCAACACTTCACCACAACTTCTCCATTCAGCTAGTTTCATCATCCATAACTCCATCCAGGTCAGCCAGGAACCTTGGAGTTGTGATTGATGATCCATTGAACTTCACAGACCACATTGCTAGAACTGCCCGGTCCTGCAGATTTGCCTTATACAACATTAGGAGGATCAGGCCCTTCCTATCAGAGCTACACAACTCCTTGTCCAAGCACTTGTTCTATCCAGACTGGACTACTGTAATGCTCTCCTGGCTGGTCTTCCAGCATCACTGTCAATCCTCTGCAACTGATCCAGAATGCTAGTGTGCTCTCTTCAGTTCTTTAAAGACCACATGTCACTCCTCTCCTCACTACACTGCACTGGTTTCCAACAGCCGCTCGCATCAAATTCAAGTCACTGACGTTTGTCTACAGAACAACCACTGGCTCTGCTCCCTTTTCCCTAAACTCATCACTTCAGACCTACGTGCCATCCAGAACCCAGCGCTCTGCAGGTGAACGCCGTCTTGTGGTGCATCATCTCAAAGAGGCACTAAATCTGTTTCCCTGACCTTCACCTGGACTGTTCCCTGCTGGAGGAATGATCTAACTCAACCAGAACGGATGAGTCCAGGGACATTCTCAAGAAACGGCTGAAGACGCATCTTTTTCGACAACACTTGATCCATTAATACTAACACTTTCTCTTCTATTCTATTCTATTCTATTCTGTTCTCTATACTTTTTTTTTTTTAAGGTTAGGGTTAGATCGCGTTAGATTAAACTGAGAAGGGTCACAGTACTTGCATATTGTTGTCCTACTGTTAGTTTCACTGCTTCTAATGTTCTCATTTGTAAGTCGCTTTGGATAAAAGCATCTGCTAAATGAATAAATGTAAATTTACATTGTACATTGTTAAAAGCGCCATATAAATTAAGATGACTAAATGTAAATGTAAATGTCCTGAAGCTTCTGAGCTTTATAATAGCAGTGAATAGCAGTGACTTTTATCAGGGATATATGCACTTTTATGGACTTCAAACTGATGGCTGCAATTCACTGCTATTATAAAGCTCAGAAGCGTCAGGACATTTTATATATAACTCTGATTGTACTCGTCTGGAAGAAGAATGTCATACACACTCTCTCTCTCACACACACACACACACACACACACACACACACACACACACACACTCTCTCTCTCTCTCTCTCTCTGTCTCTCTCTCTCTCACACACACACACACACACACACACACACACTCTCTCTCTCTCTCTCTCTCTCTCTCTCTCTCACACACACACACACACACACACACAGTCTCTCTCTCTCTCTCTCTCTCTCTCTCTCTCACACACACACACACACAATCTCTCTCTCTCTCTCTCTCTCTCTCTCACACACACACACACACACACACACACACACACTCTCTCTCAAACACACACTCTCTCTCTCTCGCTCACCAGCCGCCGATGACTTTAATGGACCCTGCGCTGAACATGAACAGCTGCTGCTGCTTGTCGACTCGAGACAGAAAATCCCTCATGCTGCTGTAGATCTCTCTGCTCTTCCCAGTGAAGTACGGCTTCTCATAGAGCACAATCTGGCACACAACAACAGATATCACACATCGTCTGCCCTCGACGCCGCACACAACAGAGGGAAGGAGGATTTAAAACTCACCTTTGGCTCATGGAGGTTCTCGACTCGGGGTTCCCCCTGTGAAACACGTCATGAGTTTAGCAGATCTGGTTTAGTGTGTGATAAGCAGGGTTAGGGGTTAGGGTTAAGGGTTAGGGTTAGGGTTAGGGTTGGGGTTACAGAGGAGTGTGAGCTTACGATCTTGAGCGGGTGAACGCTGGCCACATACGGGTGTGTGACGCCCCAGGCTGAGGGACTGGAGAACCCCCCCACCTCCAGCACCCGAGGGACACCCTGGAAGAACGGCTCCGCAAACACCAGCCATCTGAGCACAACACACACATGATGAGGACGAGAGAGAGTGTGTGTGTGTGTGTGTGAGAAAGAGAGAGAGTTTTTATAACACTTTATTAAATCATTTAAAAACAATAAACATACACTTTACTCAAAACATTCAGCAAAAATGAAATCCCCATCTCTAACAAAGAACAACATTTCTTTATAATTCCATACATGTTCAAACATTCCTCTATATTCTTCATAGTTGTATAAAATTAAAAATCTAAATTAATATTATTCTTACTTTTAGTAAACTCTTAAAAACTTGTTCTACATCCCGACCAACTTTACCTTCTATTTTTTACTTTCTTGTCAGATAAAGATCCATTTTCACAAAATATTTCCCAAAAAATATTAAAAAGTTGCCCTTTTTTTCTCTTTTTTCCCCCAAAACTTGAAACCCAAAATGAAACCAACCTTTGAAAATATTACTTTAAAACCCCACAAAGATGAAATGAAGCAACAGAGAGCCACTCACAGCCCGGCGTTGATGATGATGGAGTTGGCTTTGATCGGGAAGCCGAAGATTCTGGCGTCGTCTGACGTGTCCCTGAATGTCACCTTCTTGCCCTCCGCGTTTTCCTCTGGGAAAAGGCTGATTTCAGGAACGCTGTAATCCTGGAAGGGCGGGACAGTTATGCTGAGCATCAACAAGTGTTGTGATGAATATTAAACAGACTTTACTTGTGCAAGTGAAACGCGGCAATGGACTGAAACTAATTATTTCTACTTAAGCTCATTTTTCATGCATCTGTATTTTTTATTTTGGGAAACCTTTACTATTACCTCACTGCATTCCAGAGCATAATATTATATTTTAATATCACTACATAAAAACATTCCTCTTTATTTCGAAATGAAGAAATCGTCAGAGCGATGTCCGGTTCATGAACGAGTTGATTCTTTCCAATGAACCTGCTGAACGATTCACTGAACGATTCACTGAACGATTCATTTTGGAATTCGACAGAATCTGATGTAATTGCAGCTGTTCGTGAGTCAACAAGAGCTTCAGTGTTTTTATACTCTTTGTCATCACATATTTGCACAAATTTAATTTCCCCCCATTTTTTAAAATACTCTCATATATTATTGGTTTGCACACTAGACTTATCAGTAACTTTAACTGATATTTTAGTATATTAAAGTTTAATGTTATGATGGTGAATAATAAGTGTTGATAATAAAATAAAGTTTGCTTATTTGCAATATATATTAAATGCATGCACTAATCTTTCTTATTGCTGACTAGAATAAATATCCATACATGCTTATACTTTTGCTGGAGAAATATTTCGGGTTATCCTGCCAAATATAAGCACAATTCCTCTTCAGGACACAAGGTGGCGCACAAGGACATTTCATAAACACGGCTGTGATCATGTTCACATCCATTCCAGACATATTTATGAGCTAAAACAATGTTACCTCTCATGTCTGTCTGTAAAATAAAGCTTTTCACAGCGATGCCATCGAAGAATCATTTCTGGTTCCTCAAAGACCCTTCCAGTGTTCAGTTCAGATACATAATAAAATAATCTAACCTTTTGTGCGATGGGAAGATCCGGTGGATGATAAAGGTTCTTCATGGAACCATCGATGCCAATAGAAAAGCTTGATTTTCAAGAGTGTAAATGTGAATAAAGAGATGTCGTACCCTCACTGCTCTCCGTATGGATCCGATGACGAACCTCCTCTTCATCCGAGGCTTCTCGTCTTCTTCCCCGCGATCCGGTGTCGTTCCCTCGTTCTGATGGGACTCGTGTTCTTCTGCGGGTCCGAACGGGTCGGTGAGCTCGGTGTCGCCCTCGTCCAGAGCGATCTTCTCCCCTTTAAAGTCCGGCTTCTCGTACATCACCCAACTGAAGAACACAGAACTAATACATGACCCGACTGAAGAACACAGAACACTCAGAACTAACACATCACCCAACTGAAGAACACAGAACTAATACATGACCCAACTGAAGAACACAGAACACTCGGAACACTCAGAACTAACACATCACCCAACTGAAGAACACAGAACAACACATCACCCAACTGAAGAACACAGAACTAATACATGACCCGACTGAAGAACACAGAACACTCAGAACTAACACATCACCCAACTGAAGAACACAGAACTAATACATGACCCAACTGAAGAACACAGAACACTCAGAACACTCAGAACTAACACATCACCCAACTGAAGAACACAGAACAACACATCACCCGACTGAAGAACACAGAACTAACACATCACCCAACTGAAGAACACAGAACTAACACATCACCCGACTGAAGAACACAGAACAACACATCACCCGACTGAAGAACACAGAACTAACACATCACCCAACTGAAGAACACAGAACTAATACATGACCCGACTGAAGAACACAGAACACTCAGAACTAACACATCACCCAACTGAAGAACACAGAACTAATACATGACCCAACTGAAGAACACAGAACACTCAGAACACTCAGAACTAACACATCACCCAACTGAAGAACACAGAACAACACATCACCCGACTGAAGAACACAGAACTAACACATCACCCAACTGAAGAACACAGAACTAACACATCACCCAACTGAAGAACACAGAACAACACATCACCCGACTGAAGAACACAGAACTAACACATCACCCAACTGAAGAACACAGAACAACACATCACCCGACTGAAGAACACAGAACTAACACATCACCCAACTGAAGAACACAGAACTAACACATCACCCAACTGAAGAACACAGAACTAACACATCACCCAACTGAAGAACACAGAACTAACACATCACCCGACTGAAGAACACAGAACTAACACATCACCCAACTGAAGAACACAGAACTAATACATGACCCAACTGAAGAACACAGAACACTCAGAACTAACACATCACCCGACTGAAGAACACAGAACTAACACATCACCCAACTGAAGAACACAGAACTAATACATGACCCAACTGAAGAACACAGAACACTCAGAACTAACACATCACCCAACTGAAGAACACAGAACTAATACATGACCCGACTGAAGAACACAGAACAACACATCACCCGACTGAAGAACACAGAACACTCAGAACACTCAGAACTAACACATCACCCAACTGAAGAACACAGAACTAATACATGACCCGACTGAAGAACACAGAACAACACATAACCCGACTGAAGAACACAGAACTAACACATCACCCAACTGAAGAACACAGAACTAACACATCACCCAACTGAAGAACACAGAACACTCAGAACACTCAGAACTAACACATCACCCAACTGAAGAACACAGAACAACACATCACCCAACTGAAGAACACAGAACAACACATCAACCAACTGAAGAACACAGAACAACACATCACCCAACTGAAGAACACAGAACTAACACATCACCCAACTGAAGAACTCAGAGCTAACACATCACCCAAATGAAGAACACAGAACTAACACATGACCCAACTGAAGAACACAGAACTAACACATCACCCAACTGAAGAACACAGAACACTCAGAACACTCAGAACTAAAACATCACCCAACTGAAGAACACAGAACAACACATCACCCAACTGAAGAACACAGAACACTCAGAACACTCAGAACTAACACATCACCCAACTGAAGAACACAGAACAACACATCAACCAACTGAAGAACACAGAACAACACATCACCCAACTGAAGAACACAGAACAACACATCACCCAACTGAAGAATACAGAACAACACATCACCCAACTGAAGAACACAGAACAACACATCAACCAACTGAAGAACACAGAACAACACATCACCCAACTGAAGAACACAGAACTAACACATCACCCAACTGAAGAACTCAGAGCTAACACATCACCCAAATGAAGAACACAGAACTAACACATGACCCAACTGAAGAACTCAGAGCTAACACATCACCCAACTGAAGAAAACAGAACTAACACATGACCCAACTGAAGAACTCAGAGCTAACACATCACCCAACTGAAGAACTCAGAGCTAACACATCACCCAAATGAAGAACTAAGAACTAACACATGACCCAACTGAAGAACTCAGAGCTAACACATCACCCAACTGAAGAACACAGAACAACACATCACCCAACTGAAGAACACAGAACACTCAGAACTAACACATCACCCAACTGAAGAACACAGAACAACACATCACCCAACTGAAGAACACAGAACACCACATCACCCAACTGAAGAACACAGAACTAACACATCACCCAACTGAAGAACACAGAACAACACATCACCCAACTGAAGAACACAGAACAACACATCAACCAACTGAAGAACACAGAACAACACATCACCCAACTGAAGAACACAGAACAACACATCACCCAACTGAAGAACACAGAACTAACACATCACCCAACTGAAGAACTCAGAGCTAACACATCACCCAAATGAAGAACACAGAACTAACACATGACCCAACTGAAGAACTCAGAGCTAACACATCACCCAACTGAAGAACTCAGAGCTAACACATGACCCAACTGAAGAACTCAGAGCTAACACATCACCCAACTGAAGAACTCAGAGCTAACACATCACCCAACTGAAGAAAACAGAACTAACACATCACCCAACTGAAGAACATAGAACTAACACATCACCCAACTGAAGAACTCAGAGCTAACACATCACCCAACTGAAGAACTCAGAGCTAACACATCACCCAACTGAAGAAAACAGAACTAACACATCACCCAACTGAAGAACTCAGAGCTAACACATGACCCAACTGAAGAACTCAGAGCTAACACATGACCCAACTGAAGAACTCAGAACTAACACATCACCCAAATGAAGAACACAGAACTAACATATGACCCAACTGAAGAACACAGAACACTCAGAACTAACACATCACCCAAATGAAGAACACAGAACTAACACATGACCCAACTGAAGAACACAGAACAACACATCAACCAACTGAAGAACACAGAACTAACACATCACCCAACTGAAGAACACAGAACTAACACATCACCCAACTGAAGAACTCAGAGCTAACACATGACCCAACTGAAGAACTCAGAGCTAACACATGACCCAACTGAAGAACTCAGAGCTAACACATGACCCAACTGAAGAACTCAGAGCTAACACATGACCCAACTGAAGAACTCAGAGCTAACACATGACCAAACTGAAGAACTCAGAGCTAACACATGACCCAACTGAAGAACTCTTTTCTGAACAGAAACACAAACGCTCAACACTTTTATTCCGCAACGATGCATTAAACTGATCAAAAGTGACAGTAAAGGCATTTATGATGTTGCAGACTCGTGTTCCTGCAGTTGATGATAACTTCAGGGATTCGGAATATTTTGCTGGGAGGCAGGGAGAGTCTGCATGTCTACACTGATGTGCACTGTTCGCCTTCTGAACACATTATTTACTGTGCACTCATATTTACTCCAGTATATTTACTGTCCCGTGTCAGTTCATGTTTTGCATCACACTGAGACGCATTAGTGCTGTATTACACATATGTTCATGAGACAAGCATGACCTGAGCCATTAAATTTTTTTATTAATTGCATAATTAATATATATCATTAGAAATATTTGTGATTTATAAACTACCAGTAAAAGGTTTGGTTTTTATTCAAAAAGGCAACATTAAATTGATCAAAAGTGACAGTAAAATCATTTATAATGTTACAAAAGATCCATATGTTACATCCATATGTACGCTTTGAGGACCCAAAAACACTATATGAATGTAACAAATTATTATTAGTAAATGCTGTCCTTTTGAACTTTATATTCATCAAAAAATCATGAAAATTCGAATGTATCACGGTTTCCACAGAAATCTGCACTGTTTTCAACACTGATAATAATCATAAATGTTTCTTAATCATCAAATCATCATATTAGAGTGATTTGTGAAGGATCATGTGACACTGAAGACTGGAGTAATGATGCTGAAAATTCAGCTTTGATCACAGGAATAAATTACACTTTACTGTATATTCACATAGAAAACAGATGATTTACACTGGAATAATATTTCACTGTTTTTACTGTATTTTTTATCAAATAAATGCAGCTTTGATGAGCAGAAGAGACTCTTTCACAAACCCCAAACGTTTGAACACTAGTGTATGTTCCCTAAAACACATACATCTTCCAAACCAAGTGCACACTTAGAAATGATTGACAGCATGAACATGAGCAGTGAGATGAATGAAGATGAGTGTGTGTGTGTGTGTACTTGTACAACTATCTTTGTGAGGACCAGTTTGAGTGTTAGACCAGTGGAGTGAGGACAGAGAGAGTAAAGTGAGGACATGTTGGCCGGTCCTCAGTTTCTGAGAGCCTTTAAAGGCCTGTTTGAGGGTCAAGACTTGGTTTTAGGGATAAGGTTATAATGAGGTTAAGGGTCGGTTTAGGGTCAGGGGTCGGGTTAGGCACTTAGTTGTGATGGGTAAGGTTAGGGTAAGCGGCTAGAGATTGCATTGTGTCAATGAATATCCTCATAAAGATAGATGTACAAGAATGTGTGTGTGTGTGTGTGTGTGTGAATGTCTCTCACCCTCCTCTGATCACTCGCACTGAGATGGTGTCTGTAAACTCCCACGGTGTGGCGTCCACAACATCCCCTCGCACTTCGATCCTCTGGCCGCTCATTCCTGGCCTGTCGAAGATCAACATCTGATAGGAAGAACACAAACAGCTCGTGTTTTCTACAAAGACTGCATTGTTTAGTATCTGACATCTGAACTCTAGATGTTACTGCAGAACGAGGCTCGATCTTCTCTGACGGGGAATCACGACCTACTTTAGAAAAGCACTTTTATTGTGTCAGATCCTTCAGGCTGCAATATTACACTGATGCAGTCGATGTCACAGGAGGAAAACAGAAGAATAAGCTTGAGAATCCAGTTTCGGTGACCTTTTCTAAATCGCTTACTTTGCTGCTGATGAAGAACACGGGAGTGTCAACCAAAACTAACTGTTGTATAATGTCAACTAACGTCAACTAATAATTAGTTGTCAAATATAATAAAAAGATGTAAATGTCAGTGGCAAGTTCAATCATGCCTTCTGGAAAAGCCTTATTGTAGTTTAATATTCCCACCAGAGAGAAAAAAAAAAAAAAAAAAAACCTATGAGATATAAAGTCACAATCAGGAGAGATAAAATCTCACATCGCAAAACTTCAGATTCTCAAACTTCCAAGTATAAAACATACAAAGAACTTGATGCTGGTGTCAACACAGGCTTAGCTATTCATTTATAACACATTATTTCTGTTATCTTCAGACTCTCGCATGCTTTTCAAAACCTCCTCCTCTCTTCTCAACCCTCCTCCTCCTCCTTCATCAACTCTAACAGCAGACGATTTTACCACATTCTTCATAATTAAAACAACCACCAACAGCAGCCAATTTACCAAACCACAAACTGACACACACGTCTTACCAGCTCACACACACTTCCTACCCTCCTTCTCTCTGCTCTCAGAGGCAGAAGTCTCCAAACTCCTCCTTTCCAATCGCCCCACCACCTGTCCCACTTGATCCTATTCCTATTCGCATCAAAACACCTCTCTTCACACTGGTACCTTTCCCACAGTATTTAAGCAGGCTCGGGTAACCCCACTGCTTAAGAAACACAATCTAAATTACCCTTAACCCTAAAGTATCCCTTCTTCCATTCGTTGTGACTCCTGGACAACAATCAGTCTGGTTTCAAAAGCGGACACTCAACTGAGACGGCCCTGCTCTCAGTAATTTAAGCTCTGAGACTGGCAAGAGCAGTTTCCAAATCCTCAGTTCTCATCCTGCTGGATCTGCTGCCTTTGATACAGTTAACCACCAGATCCTCCTGTCAATCCTAAAGACGAAGGACATCTCGGGAACCGCACTCCAATGGTTCAAGTCATACCTCTCAGGTAGGTCCTTCTGGGTGTCATGGAGGGGTGAGGTGTCTAAGACCCAACATCTAGCTACTGGAGTGCCTCAGGGCTCAGTGCTGGGACCAATTCTCTTCTCCATCTACATGCCATCACTAGGATCTGTCATTCAGAAACTGTCATTCAGAAACTGTTCTATCCAGACTGGACTACTGTAATGCTCTCTTGGCTGGTCTTCCACTGTCAATCCTCTGCAACTGATCCAGATGCTGCAGCTACAGTGGTCTTTATCGAGCCGAAGAGAGCACACGTCACTCCTCTCCTCACTACACTGCACTGGTTTCCAACAGCCGCTCGCATCAAATTCAAGTCACTGACGTTTGTCTACAGAACAACCACTGGCTCTGCTCCCTTTTCCCTAAACTCATCACTTCAGACCTACGTGCCATCCAGAACCCAGCGCTCTGCAGGTGAACGCCGTCTTGTGGTGCATCATCTCAAAGAGGCACTAAATCTCTTTCTCTGACCTTCACCTGGACTGTTCCCTGCTGGAGGAATGATCTAACTCAACCAGAGCGGATGAGTCCAGGGACATTCTCAAGAAACGGCTGAAGACGCATCTTTTTCGGCAACACTTGATCCATTACTAACACTTTCTCTTCTATTCTATATCTATTTATAAAAAATAAATTAAAAAAGTACATGTACAGCATTAGATTAAACTGGGAGGGTCACAGCACTTGCATATTGTTGTCCTACTGTTAGTTTCACTGCTTCTATTGTTCTCATTTGTAAGTTGCTTTGGATAAAAGCATCTGCTAAATGAATAAATGTAAATGTAAGTGTAAGTTCTGTCATTTGTCTAAAACATTTCTTTAACGTTCAATTTGGATTTTACAGAATAAAACGGTCTTATTTGGAAAGTGAAACATCAAATTTCTCTCTGATATAACCAGCTCATCAGTAGATGATCAGGCATTAATGGGCTGCAATATTACACTGATGCAGTCGATGTCACAGGAGGAAAACAGAAGAATAAGCTTGAGAATCCAGTTTCGGTGACCTTTTCTAAATCGCTTACTTTGCTGCTGATGAAGAACACAGGAGTGTCAGCCAAAACTACTTCAAAACGAGTTGTCAAATATAATAAAAGAGGTGTAGAAATGTAAATGTCAGTGGCAAGTTCAATCATGCCTTCTGGAAAAGCCTTATTGTGGTTTAATATTCCCACCAGAGAGCAAAACACAAACAAACTATGAGATATAAAGTCACAATCAGGAGAGATAAAATCTCACATTGCATAAAACTTCCAAGTATAAAACATAACTTGGTGCTGGTGTCATCACAGGCTATTCATTTATAACACATTATTTCTGATAAAAACCATTTGAAAAGAAGATTATGTCTTTTGCAGTCAGTCGTGACATTCAAAGTTCTGTCGTTCTGTCCAAACGTGTGTGTGTGTGTGTGTGTGTCAGAACAGCTGTTTCACACACACCAGCCTCAGGCTCTCCTCAGGAGTTCACAGGAGTTCATCTCTAACTGTATTTTAATGTTCATCTTTGTGCAGCGCTCCATAGACCTCCATTATAAGAGCATTCATGTAAATGTGAGTTTTTGTTTCAATCCGTGTTGAAGTGATTTTCTCTGGTGGTCAGCAGAATAGTGCATCATTTTTATTAAACCTAAAACATTTCTTTAACGTTCAATTTGGATTTTACAGAATAAAACGGCCTTATTTGGAAAGTGAAACATTGAATTTCTCTCTGATATAACCAGCTCATCAGTGGATGATCAGGCATTAATACAACATTAAAGACAGGAACACTTGTAGGAGTTTCTCACCTTTCCAGGTCGAGGATTGAGTTTGCCGTGCTCCTTCTCTTTGGTGAGCTAAGAAAAGAAAAGAAATATTTCAATGAGATGAAACACACAGACATGAAGCATAAAGTTTCAAGTTTTCTTCCTCAGTGTTTCTGTCTTGTTTTCCAGCACAAATATCTAAACATTCTTAAATCAAGATTATATGTAAATGTATTATGCATATATTTATGAACCATTTCAATTTTTAATTCAGTAAATAATAAAAAAATATTTGTGATTTATACACTACCAGTCAAAGGTTTGGGTCAGTAAGATTTATTTTAAAGAAATACTTTCATTCAAAACATTAAATTGATCAAAAGTGACACTACAGACATTTATAATGTTAGAAAGGATTATATTTCAGATAAATGCTGTTCTTTTAAACTTTCTATTCATCAAAGAATCCTGAAAAATAAAATGTATGAAAGTTTCCACAGAAATCTGAAGCAGAACAACTTGATTACACTGTTTTCAACACTGATAATAATCATAAATGTTTCTTGAGCATCAAATCATCATATTAGGATCATGTGACACTGAAGACTGGAGTAATGATGCTGACAAATATCTAAACATTCTTAAATCAAGATACATTTACTGAAGATATTAAGCCTTTTTTTTTACTAAATTTTTACTAAATATTTTACAGATACATTAAAATCCTGAGGTTCAGAATGCATCAAAACATCCTTTTTATTCATTTTCTCATCTTTGTACTTTAAAATGGTGATGTAAAAGCTTGTCATATCAGCATTCAAACAGGTTCAGGTATGTTAAGAACACGACATTCCTACATAACCTTTGACAATAGAAGAACATGCACTTTACACAACACTTGATGTTTCTACCTCTCACACACATGAAGAAGAGAAAGGCTTTACTGTCACCGGACTCCTCTCAAACATTCACTGAACATGTTTGAAATGCCACTGTACGTCGAGCTCCTCAAACATGAAGAGAAACGCATCGACCAGACGCCGGCTTTCAAGATGGAGATCCAGAGGTCGGATCAGGTTCAGAGGTCAAGTGTTTCTTCAGGAGTTTCTGTGTTAAATGACAGATCTGATTGCTGGTTTGTATGTGTGTCGGAGGATATGAGTAAAACTCTGCCTGTCGATATGCCTTTACTCTGGCAGTGTTAGCAGAGAGACAACATTACACACGAGTGTAAATTCCTCTGTTTGCATATGGGGATGATCTTAATGACAAGCCAAATACAAGGCTTACATAATCTTATGAAGCGACCTCTATAAACTACACATACGCCAATCTCACAGCCAGACACTGTGAAGATATATTTTCCAAAAGGGAAGATATGCATCAGATATGCATCAGATATGCATTGTGGAAATGGGTGTGAGACGCAGTATCTCTACAGTCCATCAGTATCTAAAAAATAAAATAGTAAAAAATCGATCTATTTAAATAAATAAATATATCTACCTTAAAGTGAAAATACTCAAGAAATGTATAAAAAAATCTATCAAAAAAAAAAAAAAAAAATTAAAAATAGCTATCCATCTGGGCTACATAAAAATGAAAAATACTAAAAAATATATTTATTTATCTACCTAAAAATTTAATTTGTAAAGATTTTTTTTTTTTTATGCAAATACTAAAAAAGAAATATCTATCTAATAAAATATCTTTCTATCTCTAAAAAATAAAAAAAGTACTAAAATATCCATCTATGCTAGTAGAAAAATGATGCACAACTGCACAAAATGCACCAACATTAGGTTATGGTCTGGTCTTAACTGGTCTGGATATAGGCTAACTATAGCTTTTAGAGGCGGCATCACATGTCGTGATTTATTAACACATATTTAAATCATTCTGCCTTGGATTTAAATGTGAGCCGTATGAGACCCTTCTATCGTTCACATATACACATGCTGTATATTCCTAGACTACAGTAGGAAAAGTGTTATTGACTGCATGTCTGAAGATAAATCTACCCTGACATGTGTGAAGCGTACAGGCCACATAATCGTTTTCCCCGTGTTCTCCACGTCTGTTCCAGCTGGCAGAAACACAGTAAGTCGTTGCCAAGACTGAGAGCAGGGAGTGTCTGAGCCTGTCTAGGAAAATGATCAGCGCTGATTAGAGACGAGGTGAACATTAAGATAATGAAGATTCACATTCCATCCGCCTCTCCCTCGTTCCCTGCCTCTGGAGAAGCTCCAGGGAAAACCCGTTTCACGACACCGTTCCTGACCTGACAGTTCAGCTTCGTCACACACGACGGTCTTTCCAATGGGAAAACTAGACTGCACTAATGCATTCAACTGGGAAACAGCCTAATTATACAGATCAATTTTCATTTTGTCTTATAAATCATTTAAATAAAGACGTTGTTCTATGCATATACTGTAAAACAATATTTTCATGATTTGTTATCACAACTTTGTCAAATCAACTTAGGTAATTAATGTGGCCCAGATAACATAATAACTCCATTATAAGTGCATTCATGTAAATTCATGTTCAGTTTCTATTTATTAAACTAATCTTCTTTATTGTATTAACAAATTTTTTTAATTTCAAGGAACTCAATGTTAAGGCAACCAGGTAACTTACTTTTTTAAGTTAAGCCAACAATATTTTTTTTACAGGAAACAAACGTTTTCTCCGTCACTAAAACCTGAACTGTTATTATTTTAGAGACTGGAAATATGATGCATCTGTAAAAGGTGTTTTGCATATTAAATTTTAATGTTAAGTTGAACTGTCAGATAAGTCGCCATCATTAACCTCTGTCAACACAGAGAAGAGCGGGATGACGTGAAGGAGCTGTGTGTTTTACAGTGGACGTGTGATAACAGAAGTTACTCCCTAGTGACGGACATTTGCATGTCAAACCTCTCAATATATCAGAATCATAAACTCTTGTCTTTACTAACATCACCAGTCACGTACCAACTCTCTCTGCACGATCAAACCTGCGAGACATTTAAAGCCTTATATGCAAAATCACTCGAGCGCTTTCCAAGATCTTTTGCAGATAATGAATATCTGAGAAATGCCTGGAGATGAATGTGAGCATGACTGGAGTTACCATGAAGGTTACATCTTCCTATAATATCTAAAAAATAACAGAAGTTTTGATAATGCTGCTTTCGGTTAGAATGTAAATTTGACTTGCAAACTCATTAGTCTCTGCGCAGTCGAGAGAAGCAGCTTTAAAGAGCTTCTCTGAGTCTGTTATGGAGGACAAGAGGAAACGTGAATTTTGCATGAGCACCGAGGTAATATATCCTCTACTGCAAACCCTCCTCGTGAGGTGACATTACACCCCTTCTAGGCTTTCGTTCACTGAGGTTTAGCACCAGTCCAGCTCTAGTCTTGCAGAGTTTAGTGCCAACTCTCATGACACACACAAGATTACAGCAGTCCATGAGAACGAGTTGTAAACAACCTCTGCAAGATATTTGGGAACGGAGTTGAGCGCTCTGGGTTTAGGGTGTGAACAATATAAAAACAAACGTTATACAATCACACCGTCAGTCCAAATATGATTATTTGTGTATCCGATTGGAATCTGATCTAAAAGTATTAACGTCCACAACTGTTCAGATCCGATGTGTGTGTGTCCATGCAGCTCTTTCGTTTTCCAGATTATCTGCATTGGTTTCTGGCAATGATGTTGCATTGGTAGGAATACGGGTTTGTAATAGAGAATATTGAATATTATTTCAAAATATGTCTCTGTTATATTGTAATTTTCTGCTCGTTCGGCACATTGCAACAACACAGCATTGATTCGGCAGCGACTTTCAGCACGTTTCCTATAACAACAACGTCTGACGTGTACATTTTACGTGGTGTGAGGAAGTCACATAAACCACGTGAAATCCGATCAGAGCATTCAGACTGAGACGGATTACCAGAAATGCGATTTGAATAGGATTTCAAAATTTAACAGACGTCGAACCTGAGCCCAAGAATAGACTAGTCTTCAATTACAACACATGTCAAAGAAATGAAACCAAACACCTTGTAATCACTGTTGACTTTGCAAGTTATATCTCACAAGTTATTTTGGTATAAACGACATGTAATCAAAATTCAAGTTTATTTAGTCTAGAAGTGGGTTACTCATAACCTGACTAAAGTCACCCACTTCTAGACCTAATAACCTTGAATTTGATTACATGTCGTTTATACCAAAATAACTTGTGAGATGTATGATGTCCCATCATGTTAACAGTGTCAACAGTGATTACAAGGTGTTTGGTTTCATTTCTTTGACTTGTTCTACGCTATTTGTTGCTCACTTATAGTCAAAACTGATTCATTGTAGTTTTTGGCCAGGCAGCGCATGAGATGGCTGATATCCCATCATGTTACCAATGTCAATAACATCTACAGGATATCAGTGTCATGGTCAATCTATAGTCAGGATTCAGCAATTAAACGGCTATTAGACGTCTTTTAAATGCAAGGATTGCTTGCTGGGAACGCAGCAATAGTGCATCAGACGTTTGAGGGCAGAAACAATCTGCACACTCTGTTACACAACGCTTGCAGTGAGAGGCTTAATATCAGGTTACACTCAGAGTCTGAGCAGGACCGGGAGAAACAGAGCAGTGACATAATATGAAAACAACACTTTCATTGATTCCATGCCCTCATTCTCAGAGTGAGAAACTTCATGCCAAGAGTAAATGACCAACACATGCACACAAGCAATACTCACATATGCATCAGGGAAGGCTCTGTATTTGAGGGGCATGTTTCGCTCTGGTTCTGGATTTGGATTGGATTGGAAACCCCGGGTGTCGTTGATCAGAAGACCTCCGTCAAGACTGGAGCTGCGAGGAAGACTCAAAGACTGAGGAAGACTCAAAGACTGAGGAAGACTCTGAGGAAGACTCATAGACTGTGAGTTCTTGAGGAGGGTTTCGGAGGGAAGAGAGCGGTACAGCTCCATCGTGGACTTGTGGTTGAAGGTCTCGGCCGAGTCCTGCTGGCCCGGAGCCACGCTCATGCGAGATGTTTCGGCGAGCCCACTGAGGGAACCCGACTGAGACGTGAGGAACGAGAAGCGCTCGAACCGGGAGCCGAGGAGTGTGTCGGATCCCTTATTGGCGGAGCTCATCCGATCAACACCGGGTCCGATCTCCGGGAGAGAAGCTGCTCGAAAGATGGAGCGACTCGAGGCCTTCCCGTTCTCCGTCGGCTGGAAGAAGAAGCTGTTCTCCAGACGGGATCCGGATCCGTTCGCCAGGGCTTTCCCGGGAGATTCTTCAGGACTAGCCAGATCGTTGAGGGATCCCCTGCGCATCACGATGCTGTTCAGCGCCGACGCTCGTGACGGCAGAGCAAGCCCTCGACTCGCCGGCTCTCCAAACTGCTGCTCCTTCATCATGGTTATCGGAGAGCGCATGTCTTTAGGAGAACTCCAGCTGAAGCCCATGTCTAGAGGAAAACCGGAAACGCCATTCAGGACCGTCTTTGGATCAGAAACAGGCGAGAGAGGAGAGGGACGAGGAGGTGAGATTGGTGAATCCTCTTCAATAGGTGGCAGTGAAGAGAAGGGAGTGTTGGATGGGGTGCGTTGAAGCCTTTGCCGGATCGGTCGATCCATGCTTTTAAGCGTATCTACAAAGTTATCCATTTCTGTAAAGGATGAGGGAGAGAGAGCGTCAGGCTCGAGGCCAGTGGGCGAGGGAATCAGATCCACCCGAGTCGCTTGGAAAACATCCGAGGAGAAATCATCCGTCTCCACAATCATCAAGCGGGAATCAAACTGTGCCTGTGAGCTAAAGACTGGTGTCTCTCGCTCTCTCTCTTCAGGTAAGCTAAAGACTGTTGTCCTTGTCTCTCTCTCTCTCTCTTCAGGTGAGCTAAAGACTGTTGTCCTTGTCTCTCTCTCTCTCTCTTCAGGTGAGCTAAACTCCTCCCGGATCCTCCCACTCTCGTGAACTTCGCTCTCCACAACTTTCCGGGTAGTGTTTCCAAGGCCACCGTCAGTCCCTGAGGGGAAAGTGGGCTGGGTCTGAGAGTGAAAATGAGACGTGTAGATTCCTCTATCATAGCTGTGGGCCGGCTGGGAGGAGGAGCTCAGGTGTGTGTTCTCCGTGAAGCCAGTCTGTTGTTCTTCAGAGTATTGACTCTTCCACCTTCTCTCGAGCTCAGGACTGGCTTTGCTCGGCTCCGCTTGATCTCTACGCCTAAAGTCGTCCAACGGGCTTTCATGGTTCCCGAAGCTGCCCTGTTTGTCACCGACCAGAGACACTTTGTGAACCACCATGGCCTCGTCTCGGCCCTCCCGAGCGGATGACGGTCGACTGAGTTTCGTACTGAACACTGCAACACTCGAGCTCATGTCTGTATCCGATCCAGGCTCCGTTTCAGCTTGGCTCTCTGTATCAGACTCCTCAATCACTGTCCTGAGAACAGATGCATGAAAGATCCTAGAACAAAAGATACAAGTGAAGAGGAAAACATTAATCCTTTAATTATAACGACTTGCAAGTGAAAGCATTAAAATGCAATTAGAGGGTAATTCGAGGTAATTTGATACACTTGATGTCTGTGAGAAATAAATATTCTCTAGTTTGAGGAACACATTCTGTTCATGTAATGTGTAAGGCCTGTTTGGTTTCTGACTCCCTGAATAAATACATTTATATTTAAAAAAAGAAATACACCTGCATTTCTGTGAGTGTAGATGACAGGTTACGAAAGGTGTAAAAGTGGGAGTGTATAGCAATGTGCGTAGGTGAGTTTCTGGAGAAATGACACGTTAAAAGGGCACTTTAAAATGAATCATAGCACTAAAAGCTTCAATCTCGCCATACAATAGTACAGAGATGAGTGAATGAGAAAAGATACTAATGCAACATGCTTTACAACATTCACCATGCAACAATAACCATAAATATAATAAACATAGTGCTGTAAAGGGCCAACTGCCAACATAATTGATCACAATTATCAAAAGCGACGCGTTTTCATCACCTTTGCAGTAATGCATATTTACCTGTCATTGCAAATATGATCCACTGATTTGGAAAACAACTAGGTTACTTATATATCTGGCTTTAACTTATAGACCTCAGAAGGAACTAGTACCAGACATGTTTGTCTCTGTTAGATACAGTAAGCATTCATTCTGTTAGTTAAACATTATCTAAACAAGGAGACCCTGGGTTGAGATTAACACACATTCCACATTCAAATCAGACTGAAAACAGAAATCGTATAAACTGAACGTTCACAAGTCAGCAGAAATATACATGCATCAAAATACATTTGAACATAGTTTCCTCTCACTTTAACACAAGCAGAGGTTTCATTGATATTAAAGAAAGTATGCATGTTTTTCACTGTATTTCGCCCTGAGATGTTTAAAGGGAGAGGTATCAAGTTATCTCAGCTGGCAGAACTAGTTCCTCAGGATCCTCTACAGTAGATCACGCCCCCTGGTGGTGAATCTGTGCCTCACCTCCACCTCCACTGTCCAATACATTTGAATTGGCAAAATTGTAAAAAGCTATCTCAATTTTTGGGAGTAAGTTAAACCAATGCAAAAAAAATATATCAGTTGACATTTTTTAAAGTGGCAGTGAATAATCAATAGCTTTTAATGAACAATTATTAGATATGCACACTACCTAAGTTAGCTCAATAACTTGTCTTGTATTTTGTCTGAGAATTGTAGCTCTTGGGTTGATCTTCTGTGGTTATGTGCATGTGTTCAACACACAGGAGATGTGATCTCTCCAACCAAAGAGATGCAATAACTTAAAACAAAACCCTATTGCATAAAAACAAGTTTTCTTCCAAGCTTTCAGCTGGAGCGACACCGATTCTGGCAGTTCAGACGCGTTAGATTTCAGTTCTTCAGTTCTAGAGTACGTCTGTGCTGTCTCTGTCAGTTCAGGTGTAGTTTAGTCTGCATTTCAACAGAAATGACACCTATAATTACTGACCGGCCCCTAACAAGCCTTTTGAGCC
>NC_138736.1:546028-548528 GCF_965113295.1 Leuciscus leuciscus
GGAACTCTCGGAAATGGAAAAGATGGAACTTTGGGGAATGGAAGTGGGGGAACTCTCAGAAATGGAAGGGATGGAACTTTGGGTAATGGAAGTGGTGGAATGTTCAGAAATGGAAGGGATGGAACTTTGGGGGATGGAAGAGATGGACTTTTGGGGAATGGAAGTGGGGGAACTCTCAGAAATAGAAAACATGGAACTTTGGGGAATGGAAGTGGGGGAACTCTCAGAAATGGAAGGGATGGAACTTTGGGGAATGGAAGTGGTGGAATGTTCAGAAATGGAAGGGATGGAACTTTGGGGAATGGAAGTGGTGGAATGTTCAGAAATGGAAGTGATGGAACTTTGGGGGATGGAAGTGGTGGAATGTTCAGAAATGGAAGAGATGGAACTTTGGTGGATGGAAGTGGGGGAATGTTCAGAAATGGAAGAGATGGAACTTTGGGGGATGGAAGAGATGGACTTTTGGGGAATGGAAGAAATGGAAATGGTGGGACTCTCAGAGATGGAAATTTGGGGAATGGAAGAAATGGAAGTGGTGGGAATCTCGGAGATGGAAGAGGTGGAACTCTGGTCGATGGAGGACATGTAGTTCTGGTGGACAGCATCAGTTGATTTTTTATTTCCCAGGTATGAATCTTTTTGAGCAACATCTGTGGTGACGGTTTTGACCTCAACATCTGCTAAAATCCCTGATTTAGATACTTCAGAATCAGAGTCAGAAAACAGATGATCATTCGGGTTCAGATCTGTGCTTGAATTATGGACTGTGCGTGTGTCAGTATTCGCTGCAGTTTCCATGTTAGGAACAGGACTGAATGAGTCTGTGACGTCAGACCCAGTCTGTGAAGTGAAGGACAGCACAGATGTGGAGGACTGAGATGATCTATCTACAGCTTGGGTATCGGCGTAATCAGACGAGAAGTACTCTGGGACTGGGCTACCTGGGGGCGTCTGGTAAGCATCACTATCAGACAGTGAAGAGTCAATAAATGGTATTGATGTACTGCCCAAATCTGAAGGCAAATAACCTGCATCCTCCTCATTGGGCTGAGACATGTCACTCAAGACATCCTGGGTCTGGGATTGGTCAGAAGTAGAGGGCGGTTCTGCCATAGGCATCGCTGCCTCAACACCAAGCTGGTTTGGTTCTACTTCTGCCTGGTTGTCATATTCTTCCTGTTCACTGATGTCATCTTTGACCCCTGTGATATCATTAATGCTTGAAAAACCTTGGGACAGATCTCTTTTCTTCTTCTTCTTCTTCCAGGACAGGGATGCAGCAAAGCCCTTGGGTTTACGGAGGTCAGTCTCCGAGTAGCTGAGCAGCCCTTTCTAAAAATAATGAAAGGAATAGATGGAATTGGAGATGAAGAAAGTAGGGAGGAGAAAGGGAGAATGCAAAACAGGAAAGAGAAAGAGGACAAAGATTAATAATCATGAAGAGTTATTTAAGTCAAGTCATGTCACCTTTATTTCTATAGCACTTTATACAATATTGTTTCAAAGCAGCTTTACAGTGACAAACAGGAAAATAGCGATTCAATGATGCAAAATGAATTCAATTCTGCTGTAAAGCAGCTCTAATAAGACAATAGTAAAGTCATTATTCACTATGGGATGAGAATTAATTTACATAAAATGACATAAAATTAAATAATATTAATAATATCAAATAAGCATTCATATGCATTGGCACATTATTGACATTTTTATTAATGCATCACAAATGTGTGTATATATATATACACTTTGTTTTACAGTGTCCTTTTAAAACATGTTATGTTATAGTTACTGTAGTAATAATAAGTATAAATTATGCATAATTACAGCTTTGAATGCTTTACTAACCCTAAACCAAACCCCAATCCTAACTCCAACCCTATAGTAAGTACATGTAGTTAATTATTAAACAATACTTAAGTGCACAATTACACCGTAGAACGAACACCTTAAAATAAAGTGTAACCAAAACATGTCGTGTGTCACAGTAGCCTGGCTGATTTTCTTTAGGCATGAGAAGAAAGAGACAATAGTTTATTGGGAGGGTTTTTATAGGCATTTTTTATGAAGAATAACTATTATCTTAGTTTTATCCCGATTGAATGCGATTCGACCACTTTCACTAACGACAACAAGAGCACACAACACAACAGGAGGACAATCAAAACTTGATTTTTAACTTTTGTAACTTTTGTTGTAAAACATTTCAGTGTGAAATGAACAATTACTCAAACGTGAAATCCTACATGCATAGGTACAAATTACATAGCAAGCAAGATGAAGAGAAGAATGTCAGATTAATCAAAGTAATAACCGACAGATATAATCACTCTGACTCTGTTTAAATCCTGTTCTGCTGTCTGGACGAGGATGATAAGTCTGTTGCTAAAGTGCATTCAGTGTTTATCTGATAACGTGTGTGTGTGTGTGTGTGTGTGTGTGTGTGTGTGTGTGTGTGTGTGTGTGTGTGTGTGTGTGGAGGGTGGAGGCTGTAACGGCG
>NC_138736.1:553528-563528 GCF_965113295.1 Leuciscus leuciscus
CTGAGGTCTAAATTCAACCTGAGTGTAATCACTAAGGTCTAAATTCAACCTGAGTGTAATCACTAAGGTCTAAACTCAACCTGAGTGTAATCACTAAGGTCTAAACTCAACCTGAGTGTAATCACTGAGGTCTAAACTCAACCTGAGTGTAATCACTGAGGTCTAAACTCAACCTGAGTGAAATCACTGAGGTCTAAACTCAACCTGAGTGAAATCACTGAGGTCTAAACTCAACCTGAGTGAAATCACTGAGGTCTAAACTCAACCTGAGTGTAATCACTGAGGTCTAAACTCAACCTGAGTGAAATCACTGAGGTCTAAACTCAACCTGAGTGTAATCACTGAGGTCTAAACTCAACCTGAGTGTGATCACTGAGATCTAAACTCAACCTGAGTGAAATCACTGAGGTCTAAACTCAACCTGAGTGTAATCACTGAGGTCTAAACTCAACCTGAGTGTATTCACTGAGGTCTAAACTCAACCTGAGTGTATTCACTGAGGTCTAAACTCAACCTGAGTGTGATCACTGAGGTCTAAACTCAACCTGAGTGTGATCACTGAGGTCTAAACTCAACCTGAGTGTGATCACTGAGGACTAAACTCAACCTGAGTGTAATCACTGAAGTCTAAACTCAACCTGAGTGTATTCACTGAGGTCTAAACTCAACCTGAGTGTATTCACTGAGGTCTAAACTCAACCTGAGTGTGATCACTGAGGTCTAAACTCAACCTGAGTGTATTCACTGAGGTCTAAACTCAACCTGAGTGTATTCACTGAGGTCTAAACTCAACCTGAGTGTGATCACTGAGGACTAAACTCAACCTGAGTGTAATCACTGAAGTCTAAACTCAACCTGAGTGTATTCACTGAGGTCTAAACTCAACCTGAGTGTATTCACTGAGGTCTAAACTCAACCTGAGTTTGATCACTGAGGTCTAAATTCAACCTGAGTGTATTCACTGAGGTCTAAACTCAACCTGAGTGTGATCACTGAGGTCTAAACTAACCAAAATACAACGTCAAGCCAACGTCATATTGATGTCAAACACTGAAATTGAGTTGTGAGGGATGGTGTAGAGGTCTTCCTGGATCCTAAAATCTGTACCCGACCCAAATCACCTCTTACCCGAACCTGACGTGCTTAAATCATTTTATTTAAAGAAAAACCCAACTCGAGACAGACCCGAGTCCGACCCAACCCGACAGCATTCCTTTTCTAACCCGACTGGACCCAAACATATATGGCATTGATGTGGAAGAATCCCGATGTCCTGCTGACTGATTCGGCCGCAGGTCCATTATTCATTTATTCACTTGAAGCCCTGCATGAACACAGTGTAATGAAGCGAGTGCCTATCCCTGATGGATCTCATAGCTAAGATGGATTTCTGTGTGCAAGGTTACAAACATTTGTTCCTTTTCTACACACGTTGCTCAAAAATGCACTTGACATGAGCACTTGGCAAGTACGCGCTGAAGTGCTGAAATGTCAATCACTCATCACTGTAACTTCAGTACATCCTATAACTTAATTGTAATCTTATACCTGACCTTAAGATGATCATTGAAACGGTAGGCAAAAAATGGAGCAACTGAGTCTAAATGCGTAAGCAACCGTACGTAGAGTCCATTGTCTGTAGAAGTGCGGATTCAGAGAGAACTTAAAGGGATACTTCACCTCTGGAAAGATGAATGTGTATTTAAAATGGGTCATTTATGTAGTAGAAATGTGAAATTATTTTTTAATTTGGAGCTTTCTAGACTGAGAAAAGCCAGAAAATGTATTTTTGGCTCATGTGGATGAAAGACAACAACTCCCAGAATGCACTTGCTTCGCTGCCCTACGAGGACACTCCCAAGCCACGCCTACCGGTAAGTGCGCGCAGTTAAACAACAAGGCTAGGCTACTAGTTGACTTGAAACTTAAAAGACGCTGTTTTATCGTGAGTCTCCGTGACGAGTCTGCCCGGGATTTCGAGACCGCCCAAAATGTCCGGGATTCGGCTTTTGCGTTCTACAGTCGCCATTCATCATGTTTACTGTGGCGAGCAGGACGAGGCTGAGGGGCGCGGGAGAACGATGAGCAGGACGAGGCTGAGGGGCGCGGGAGAACGATGAGCAGGACGAGGCTGAGGGGCGCGGGAGAACGGCGAGCAGGACGAGGCTGAGGGGCGCGGGAGAACGGCGAGCAGGACGAGGCTGAGGGGCGCGGGAGAACGGCGAGCAGGACGAGGCTGAGGGGCGCGGGAGAACGGCGAGCAGGACGAGGCTGAGGGGCGCGGGAGAACGGCGAGCAGGACGAGGCTGAGGGGCGCGGGAGAACGGCGAGCAGGACGAGGCTGAGGGGCGCGGGAGAACGGCGAGCAGGACGAGGCTGAGGGGAGCGGGAGAACGGCGAGCAGGACGAGGCTGAGGGGCGCGGGAGAACGATGAGCAGGACGAGGCTGAGGGGAGCGGGAGAACAATGAGCAGGACGAGGCTGAGGGGCGCGGGAGAACGGCGAGCAGGACGAGGCTGAGGGGAGCGGGAGAACGATGAGCAGGACGAGGCTGAGGAGCGCGGGAGAACGGCGAGCAGGACGAGGCTGAGGGACGCGGGAGAACGGCGAGCAGGACGAGGCTGAGGGACGCGGGAGAACGGCGAGCAGGACGAGGCTGAGGGGAGCGGGAGAACGATGAGCAGGACGAGGCTGAGGGGAGCGGGAGAACGGCGAGCAGGACGAAGCTGAAGGGCGTGGGAGAACGGCGAGCAGGACGAGGCTGAGGGGAGCGGGTGAACGATGAGCAGGACGAGGCTGAGGGGCGCGGGAGAACGGCGAGCAGGACGAGGCTGAGGGGCGCGGGAGAACGGCGAGCAGGACGAGGCTGAGGGGCGCGGGAGAACGATGAGCAGGACGAGGCTGAGGGGAGCGGAAGAAGCTGAGGGGCGTGGGAGAACGGCGAGCAGGACGAGGCTGAGGGGAGCGGGTGAACGATGAGCAGGACGAGGCTGAGGGGCGCGGGAGAACGGCGAGCAGGACGAGGCTGAGGGGCGCGGGAGAACGGCGAGCAGGACGAGGCTGAGGGGCGCGGGAGAACGGCGAGCAGGACGAGGCTGAGGGGCGCGGGAGAACGGCGAGCAGGACGAGGCTGAGGGGAGCGGGTGAACGATGAGCAGGACGAGGCTGAGGGGCGCGGGAGAACGGTGAGCAGGACGAGGCTGAGGGGAGCGGGAGAACGGCGAGCAGGACGAGGCTGAGGGGCGCGGGAGAACGGCGAGCAGGACGAGGCTGAGGGGAGCGGGTGAACGATGAGCAGGACGAGGCTGAGGGGCGCGGGAGAACGGTGAGCAGGACGAGGCTGAGGGGCGCGGGAGAACGGCGAGCAGGACGAGGCTGAGGGGCGCGGGAGAACGGCGAGCAGGACGAGGCTGAGGGGCGCGGGAGAACGGCGAGCAGGACGAGGCTGAGGGGCGCGGGAGAACGGCGAGCAGGACGAGGCTGAGGGGCGCGGGGGAACGGCGAGCAGGACGAGGCTGAGGGGCGCGGGAGAACGGCGAGCAGGATGAGGCTGAGGAGCGGGAATTTTCTTAGCAATGCTAAAACGCACATCAACCGATCACTTGTTTAGCGTTCATGTAAACACAGATGATTCACCAATCAGAATGAATTCAGTTAGATTGAAACAAAAGGTGTGAATGTAAACAATGAATGGCGACTGTAGAAAGCAAAAGCCGAATCCAGGACATTCTGGACGATCTCGACGGCTGGACATGTCCGGGAAAAAGAGGATGGTAACCCCTACTACTCAGTTGAAAATGAAAATCGGATTGACGTCATAACCCAGCGTCAGTCTGACGTTGGACAGACGTTGGAAGTTTACGTTAATCTGATGTTGTGTTCTGACGTCAACCCGATTTTAATTTTCAACCAAAATGCAACGTCTGTCCAACGTTGGGGTCCAACGTCAATCTAAGGTCATATTGACGTCCGGTGGCTGCTGGGTGAGGTTATGAAATCTGTTGAACCTGGATAGAGCTTCTGAAGGCCTGACAGCATCAGGTGAAAGCCAGCGGACACTTTCACTGGTGTGTGTGGAGTGTGTGTGATCATCTTCTCCCTCGAGGGCTCACACACATGAGTTTCGCTCGTGTGATGATGGAGACAGTAATGTTGCACGGCCTGTTTCTTCACTGCAACCGTATCATTAACAGAAAACTCACTCGCTGATATTCCTGTGCTAAAACACTGAGGCAAGAAATCATTCCTTCAATTTAAATGTATTTAAAAGAGCACTGTAGACAACTAGACACGTCATTTGTCATGGCTGATAACTGAGAGATGGCTGATATGAAAATTGTATTTTGTCTAAATAAATTGACCAATGATTGAACACACACACACGCGCGCACGCGCGCACACACACACACACACACACACACGCACACAGAAACACACACACACACACACACACACACACACACACACACACACACACACACACACACACACACACACACACACACACACACACACACACACACACACACACACACATTTCTCTCAGAATGCTTCAGCTCGTCTTGTCTTCAACGAGCCCAAAAGGGCCCATGGTCACTCCTCTGTTCATCTCTCTGCACTGGCTACCTCTCGCTGCTCGCATCAAGTTCAAGGCTTTGACGCTTGCTTACAGAACTATCACAGGCTCAGCTCCCTCCTACTTTCACTCACTCCTACGAGTCTACATCCCTACCAGACACCTACGATCGGTCAACGAGCGACGACTCGTGGTTCCATCACAGAGAGCCAAAAAATCACTTTCCAGAACATTCTCATTCACAGCTCCATACTGGTGGAACGCTCTCCCCACCCTCATCCGGAATGCAGAATCCATGACAACATTCAAAAGACAGCTGAAAACCCTTCTCTTCCGTGAGCACTTATCCTCATAAAAAAAATTAAAAAATAACTTTCCCCTTTCCTTTATATCCTACCTTTCATTTTCCCTTATGTCCTCGCTTATGCTACTCTGAACAATGACTGAACTTCGTATTTTGAGCACTTCTTGCGTTGTTTTTTTGCCTCTTCACGATGACTCGCTTAATTTAGTCCTAATTTGTAAGTCGCTTTGGACAAAAGCGTCTGCTAAATGACTAAATGTAAATGTCTTGTACATCTATCTTTATGAGGATATTCATTGACACAATGCAATCTCTAGCCGCTTACCCTAACCTTACCCATCACAACTAAGTGCCTAACCCGACCCCTGACCCTAAACCGACCCTTAACCTCATTATAACCTTATCCCTAAAACCAAGTCTTGACCCTCAAACAGGCCTTTAAAGGCTCTCAGAGACTGAGGACCGGCCAACATGTCCTCACTTTACTCTCTCTGTCCTCACTCCACTGGTCTAACACTCAAACTGGTCCTCACAAAGATAGTTGTACAAGTACACACACACACACACACACACACACACGCATGCACACACACAGACACACGCAAACATAAACACACGCACACATGCACACACACACACACACACACACACACACACACACACACACACACACACACACACACACACACACACACACGCATGCACACACACACGCACACACGCACACACACACGCACACACACACACACACACACACACACACACACACACACACACACACACACACACACACACACACACACACACACACACACACACACACACACACACACACACACACACACACACACACACAGCTTGTTTGCTTTAGTGTTGCGGTTTATTTGAGAATGGAGACACACGGCGAGCAGTGTTTGATTAAGGCATCACACAGTATTGTGTCGAGCAAACACAGAGTTAACCGACGGTTCTGAGGAATCACCTGCAGGTCGATCACCTGAGTATTACAGTTTATTCAAAGTGCTTACACACAATTCCTAGAAACTCAACACACAAAACCACAAAACACACACAACATACAAAACATCTCTTGCAAAAGCAAACACTTCATTAACTCTTCCAAAAATTGTGTTTTTGCGTAGTAACTCTACACACACACACACCAAACGATTAGTCACACACACACACCAAACAACACACAGATGTGAAACATGTACAACACTACTCTCTCGTGTCTTTTGCTTGTTCGGTGTGTAGTGGAGTTTCAGGAGTTTGTCACACACACATGTATGTGCACAAACACACTGTATATACAGGACTGATGACTTCTACAGTTCTGGAACTGAACTGAATCAACACTGAACTGACTTGATCTGAATAATAACACTTGTGACTTTGACTTTGTTCCTATCGTGAAGCTGCTGCAAAACAATCTATATTGTATCTATACATATATATACACACACTGAATATGCATTCAAGCCAAATCAGAAAGTCAACTTTATTTCTAAAGCGCTTTGTGTATGTGAATGTGTATGTGTTAATATATATTACATTAATATATATATATTACACTATAAACAGAAATTCAAGGGGGTAAAATAATTTATTTATTTCTCCAAACACTGAGTTTTGATTTGTAAGTGATCAGTTTATGTATAAGTGTTTTCACACATGATGATTGGCTGTAGGTCATCAGTAAACGAATGTGGAATATAAATGACAGTGTTTCCCAAATGAAACACAAGTGCTGTTAGTTTTGAATGATGTGTGTAATGTAGAGATCTGTGCTTAGAGTTTTACAATAGCAAACTGAGTGTAAAGCATATAATGAGCTTGTAGATTCGGTCCACGAGTGAATGCTTTCGCCTCAAGTTCCACTTTTAGTGTCTAAGCAATTTGAAAGAACTGTAATGACCTCCAGTAATTTACCACAAAAGGGTTTTAATTGAGGGTTAAACTGTGTTAATGTGCATATTAGGCCCTTTTAGGTTGTAATTAAAGTGATTAAACTCAACTCACCCATTAACCCATATTAAGCCCAAATATTCAGATCCACAGATTAACAAATATCTAGTGTAAGTGTCATCAGGACTGGCTGGATAACTCTAAATCTCCAACTTTCAGCCACCCTTTGCACATTATGGAACGATTACACTCATTATATGACTATGAGTTACACTTATATGACTGAAATGGACCATAAAGCAACACTATTATTACTCTTGACCAGTTTCTGAGCTCATCCACCAGCTGACTAGGAGGAGCTGGTGACAATTCAAACAGAAAGAAGTGACATAGACAACATGTCCAAAGTCCAAAGCATTAAAAGTCAGATGTGTTTTTAGGGTACGTTTCTCCCATTCAAGCTTCAGTGTCCCAAACAAGACTCTTTATGCTGTTCTAAAGGTAAAAGCTTGTGAGATGTCATCATTCAGGCCTTAAAATCTACAGTCAGAGTTTCTACACTTTCCCCAATTTGTCCTCACAATGAAAATAAACTCAAGAATCTGATGTCACCAAATGCTTTTTATAAGATGTTCAGAGGGTTATTCGGTCAGTTGGCCTATAGGAACAATACGGGTCAGTTGTGCTATTCCTTCCCAGATCATAACCCATAACTATGGAAGCTTGTTTCCGTCAAAGAATACAAAATAAAAAAGGTAATTGCGACTTTTTATCTTACAATTCTGACTTTTTTTTCTCACAATTGCGAGTTTCCATCACTTTTTCTCTCAGAATTGCGTGATATAAACTGCAATTGTGTGTTATATATCTGACTTTAAAACACAATTGCAACTTTATATTACGGATTTCTGACTTTATAACTTACAAATGCGACTTTATATAGACCAAAAGACCTTTGTCTTTTAACTTCCGTGTTTGCGGTCGCTCTGTATATCTCTATGGCGCTGCTGTCCATGAGTAATTAGCTTTTGAAGTGGATTTACTTAATGTAAAGTTAACGAAAGTTATCATGAGGACTGTAATGTTTAAAGCAGATGACTTAACAAATGTCAGTCGACCGGGAAGATTTTAAAACGAGCCGTTCATTAATAAACACGCAAAATCGCTGTGAAAATACAGACCGGAAGTCAAAAGACCACGAGCGCAGCGCTGAAAAGAGGCGGGGCTACATAAGGTCTATCGCAATTCTAAGAAATCAAGTCAGAATTGCGAGATGTAAACTTGCTAAATTTTGTGAGATAAAATTATCTTTTAAAATATTTTATTCTGTGGCGGAAACAAGCTTCCATACATAACTCATAATCTTGGCTCATAACCCAGCCAGAATCGCAATCCATGGGTTCTGCATCGGCCGATCTCTTTCAGTGTGAACACACTCATCTAGGGCCAATGTTGGCTGAGCTTTGAGGTCACCTGACAAGTTATTTTAATGGATTATAATTGCATTCAGAACATTTATCTTACTTTTGTGGCTCAAGAAGCTTATTAAACACTCTATTTATAGTATAATGGACATCAACAGTTACAAGTGTGAGATACCAACAGATACTCAAGCAATCGATCTTTTCAAATAAAAAAATATCCCAAGAGCAAGAATGCTGTGGATTTAATATCATATAACTACACATCCGTCCAACAGACACTCAATATCAAAGGTGTTTAAACAAGAAAATAATGTCTTCAAACGTACATGTCAGGGCCAATTAGATCGTATATTTATTTGCAACCATAGACAATTGTTCCAGAACAAAACCTGCTTCACGACATTCAAAACAATCCCTCCTTTTGCAGACAAAATCCCGTTTTCCTCCCTTGCGTACTGCAGCATGACGTTTCATTCAATCTTTTAAAATATAATAATCACAAGACAAGCAAAAGAAAAGAATATAACCGGTTCAACTTTCATTAGCTTTACTCTCAGAACTACACGTCCAATCAAATTAGAGGACAGAAATAATGCAGTTCTTAAATACCAATAGAATAAATCATAACATGCATTTTGTTTATTAATAAATTAATTACCAATGCTAATTTTCAATAATAGATTCTAGAAATGTGGCGTAATTTTATGTGACTTCTAAAGTGACAAATAACTGAACATTAAAAACAAATATATTATAGGCTTCGAATGAAAGTGCGAAGCTGTTTTTGCATTATTACATTGTTTTAAAATTTACATCACATTGAAAAGTGCATTGGTTATTAAGATGTCAGATAGAGGTCAGGCTTAAGGCTGTCTGACAGACAAACATGCGAAACAAACACAAACAAAACCCCTAATATGGATCATGGATGTTTTTACCTCGCAACTTCTGGGCTTTCAGTCTCTGAACTCTCCGTTTTCTTCTTTTTCTTCCATTTGAAGAGTTTGAGTGTTCCTTTCCCGCTGTCCTCTTTCTCCACAGACTCTTTGAGATTCGCTTCACTTTTAGAAAACAAGTTCCTCAGAGACTTTCTGGTGGAAAAGCTCTTTTTCGCCATGACGACTGAACTCCAGCTGGACCTCGAGAGAAGAAGCCAGAACACCGATGCACTCAGGAGTGAGTCTACAGATGACTACACTAGAAGAGCACACTAGAAGAGCTCACTAGAAGAGCTCACTAGCACAGCTCACTAGCACAGCTCACTAGTACAGTTGTGTTCACTTGTGCACTGAGATCAACAGTGAGACACCTACCGAACTTACTCGCGGACACCGTGTCTATAGGCAGTTATATGGGTTATGAAACAGCCATAACTCCCCTCATTCAGTGAGAGATTTAATTCATTCAGGTGATTTGCATATTCTGATCAGATTAGTTCACTTGTGTTCGGTTAAACTGCCAGCAGCTTCACTTTAACTTAACATTATGAACTGATTAACTGAAGTGAACACTGACTAAACACCGCATGTCAATCCCTGAATAGCAGGTTTTATCACCAGTTATGAATATTAGTTTAGATATTCTACCTTAAGTTCAATTATAAATGAAAGTGCTTGTTAAGATACTCTATCATAAAGTTCAGAAAGCTGCAATGTCGCCAATGTCAAAATCAAACGTCACTGGCGATTAGTAAAGTGAAAGTCGATACAATATGCGTATCAATTTTCACTTTTTAAAGCCATATGGCTTTAGCGATTTTATTTATTTTGGTTTTAATCTCTGAGAACC
>NC_138736.1:568528-603528 GCF_965113295.1 Leuciscus leuciscus
AAAGTAATCCAGTGGGATTTTGGATCACGGATTGGATCAAATTTTGGAAATGGGTTTTTCAAAAGCAAAAGAGGGATTCTGAACTAAGATCAGATCATGTAATCCGATCTTAAATTTGATCTGGATCAAACCTGCCCTTTGGGTTTTTCAGAACTTTGAACTCGGATTAGGATCTATTTGATCCAAAAAAACAGGATTATCCTGATCCCATCAGAAGGGTGGATTCAATTGTGATTTTTCGAACCAAATAAAACCAGAGAGGTTTTTTTTTTTAAGTGAATGATCACAAAATCAATGTTTACTGATGATATATACATTTCTTCATATTTGAAGCATATATGAAGCATGTCACATCTAATGAGATATGGTAAAACAACAAAATCTACAATTTAACATTATAACAAAATAAGGAAAGTAAAATGTTTCTGTTTATTACAGTGTTTCTTAAAATTAAAATTAAAATAAACAATGGTTATTTGTGGCCACCGGTATTTTGCCAACTGCTGTTCTTTGCTAAGCCAGTAGGCTACACTGTTGGTTTCATTTAAGGCTCTAGTAAACAGGATTTGGTGATCCTGAAAAGTTCCTATCCGGATCAGATTGATCCAATCCGATGTTGCTTTGAAAAACTGGCTCAAAAGTAAGCTGGATTACGTGATCACGGATCGCAAAAAAAAGGATTACTAAATCCGGATCAATTTTATCCGGATTAAACCTTTTGAAAAACCGGGCCCAGGAGATCAGGAGATCAGGAGATCCAGAGATCAGGAGATCCAGAGATCAGGAGATCAGGAGATCAGGAGATCCAGAGATCCAGAGATCCAGAGATCCAGAGATCAGGAGATCAGGAGATCAGGAGATCAGGAGATCCAGAGATCAGGAGATCCAGAGATCAGGAGATCAGGAGATCAGGAGATCAGGAGATCAGGAGATCCAGAGATCAGGAGATCAGGAGATCAGGAGATCCAGAGATCCAGAGATCAGGAGATCAGGAGATCAGGAGATCCAGAGATCCAGAGATCAGGAGATCTGGAGATCCAGAGATCCAGAGATCAGGAGATCTGGAGATCCAGAGATCAGGAGATCCAGAGATCAGGAGATCAGGAGATCAGGGCCCGGTTTTTCAAAAGGTTTAATCCGGATAAAATTGATCCGGATTTAGTAATCCTTTTTTTTTGCGATCCGTGATCACGTAATCCAGCTTACTTTTGAGCCAGTTTTTCAAAGCAACATCGGATTGGATCAATGATCCGGATAGGAACTTTTCAGGATCACCAAATCTGGATAACCAGTGCTCAAACAGGATAGGAAATCACAATGTAGAACTATAGATATGTAAAGAGCAACAAGTAGAATAGCCAGTGTGGGGTCAATATAAGTTTAATTTTATTTGAAATGAAAACACACACATTTAAAAAAAACTAAACACAAGAAAAACCCCACCCCATCCTCTTCCAGCAGTCCGCTCATCTGAGACCTACAACACAAACACTGTACATTGTACTCCACAATAATTTCAGACTTCCTCATCTGATGTGGAGAGACCAGCTTGTCTGAGCGTAGCCTTTAGGAGGCAGATCTTAAGTCTGGCCTTGGTTTGCTGCAGTTTGGTCAGAGTCAGTTGTTCCTCTGCCAGAACGAGCAAACAGGACGTGCAACAAGGGACGTGCAACAACAACAGAAATAGACACTATTTCTGATTTGGATTTGTTTTGGATTTCAAAAATCAGTGATTTCCATTCTTTGCATTTTTTTTGGTTATTCTGTAATCATTCCATGCATCACTAATAAATATTCTAAAAACAAAAATATTTTCGATTGTGATGAATATATATATCAATTAGTGACAGAATAAAATGTATTGTTTTTGGTCAATTTTGACAGCTGTTTGGGGGATTATTTTATGAGGCCAAACTCTTTCTACTTTGCTGTAGGCCTATACTGAAAGGCTGAATACGTTAAAGCCTACCTAATCACTGTAGCCTGACGGATGAACAAATAAAATTAAAACCTTATGAATAAATATGATATCTTGTAAGATACTGCATGATCCAAATATAGTATTATTTGATACATTTTTTAAGTTTTCATTACATTTTGGGCATGAAATCCACGCTGAATCCACCCTTCTGATGGGATCAGTTTAATCCAGATTTTTTGGATCAAAGTGATCCTACAAAAAAGTTCTGAAAAACCCAAACTAAAGGTTTGATCCGGATCAAAACCAAGATTGGATTACGTGATCTAATCCGATTATGTAATCCATTTTTTCTTTTGAAAAACCCATTTTCAAGATTTGATCCAATCCGTTATCCAAAATCCTAGTGGATTACTTTTGAAAAACCGGGCCCAGGAGATCAGGAGATCCAGAGATCAGGAGATCAGGAGATCAGGAGATCAGGAGATCAGGAGATCCAGAGATCCAGAGATCAGGAGATCAGGAGATCAGGAGATCCAGAGATCCAGAGATCAGGAGATCTGGAGATCCAGAGATCAGGAGATCCAGAGATCAGGAGATCCAGAGATCAGGAGATCAGGAGATCAGGGCCCAGTTTTTCAAAAGTAATCCACTAGGATTTTGGATAACGGATTGGATCAAATCTTGAAAATGGGTTTTTCAAAACAAAAAACGGATTACATAATCGGATTAGATCACGTAATCCAATCATGGTTTTGATCTGGATCAAACCTTTAGTTTGGGGTTTTCAGAACTTTTTTGTAGGATTTGGATCACTTTGATCCAAAAAATCTGGATTAAACTGATCCCATCAGAAGGGGGGATTCAGTGTGGATTTCATGCCCAAAATGTAATGAAAACTTAAAAAATGTATCAAATAATACTATATTTGGATCATGCAGTATCTTACAAGATATCCTATTTATTCATAAGGTTTTAATTTTATTTGTTCATCCATCAGGCTACAGTGATTAGGTAGGCTTTAACGTATTCAGCCTTACAGTATAGGCCTACAGCAAAGTAGAAAGAGTTTGGCCTCATAAAATAATCCCCCAAACAGCTGTCAAAATTGACCAAAAACAATAAATTTTATTCTGTCACTAATTGATATATATATATATATATATATATATATATATATATATATATATATATATATATATATTAATCACAATCAAAAATATTTTTGTTTTTAGAATATTTAGTTAAGGCATGCAAAGCGCCTCTTAAGAACTCCATTTAAACGCTCAATTGCACATCTTGTTTTTTTTTTAAATGTGTGTGTTTTCATTTCAAATAAAAATAAACTTATATTGACCCCACACTGGCTATTCTACTTGTTGCTCTTTACATATCTATAGTTCTACATTGTGATTTCCTATCCTGTTTGAGCACTGGTTATCCAGATTTGGTGATCCTGAAAAGTTCCTATCCGGATCAGATTGATCCAATCCGATGTTGCTTTGAAAAACTGGCTCAAAAGTAAGCTGGATTACGTGATCACGGATCGCAAAAAAAAGGATTACTAAATCCGGATCAATTTTATCCGGATTAAACCTTTTGAAAAACCGGGCCCAGGAGATCAGGAGATCCAGAGATCAGGAGATCAGGAGATCAGGAGATCAGGAGATCAGGAGATCCAGAGATCAGGAGATCAGGAGTTGCTGTTTCACACGGTCACTCTGGTAATCAGTTACTGTTGTTTTTCTGATCCTCCTCATGTGAGATCACATCAGTTCTTCCTCCTATTCCTCAGTTATGGCACAAACATTTCAGCCAGAAAAGCCCATGTTTCCTCCAAAAATCCGTTCCGAACACTGGATGACACAGCAGAACTGAGAAGCATGAGTGTTGCAGTGGCAAGTCAGGGGGTCAGGGGAATCTGGTCGGTAAATGAGTGTATTAGCTTGAGATCGACTAAGATGACTAATCTACTGAAGAAAACAGAAGGATGATGCCCATCTGACATTCCAGGGCACGTCCAGCCCTTCAAAAGAAAACATCAAACAATGAATACAGTACATGCAGGTATGATAATTACTTCATGGTCCAGTTATGAAAACTTCCTGTTCACAGCACAGATCATGTCTAAAGATGAGGGCCGCTGTTAAACACACACACGTCTGTTATGTGGAAGTCTTGTTACAAGGTAAAACTCTTTCCCTGGAAAAGTAGGAGGAGTAAATGTGAATCTGTGTGTTTGTTTGTGTGTGTGTGAGAGAGAGTCGTATCCATGCAGTCTCAGCGCACAGCAGAAGAGCAGAGTTTTGCTTGTGTGGATGAATATGGTTCTTTCTCATAATTAATAAAACTGAGAGAGAGATTATTCTACTGATTTTTTTTTTTATTTTTTTATTTAAAAGTTTATTTATATCGGGACAGTACAACAAAAAAAAACATGATTCCAGTCAAAAACTGTAAAATATGTGTTGGACATTGAGAGTATAGCGTAAGCTAATCTGCGTCTCGGGTCCCTAAAGGCTTTTCTAAGAATAAAAAAAACCTACTAATCATAGAATAAAGCTAATACAGCATGTCATTTATACACACACATACAGATCTAAATGTGTGCCTATTTTAAGGATGCTTCCAACCCTGGCATAACTCATTCAAACAAACATTTATTTACAGTGGGGAGAACAAGTATTTGATACACTGCCGATTTTGCAGGTTTTCCCACTTACAAAGCATGTAGAAGTCTGTAATGTTTATCATAGGTACTCTTCAACTGTGAGTGACGGAATCTAAAAAAAAAATCCAGAAAACCACATTGTATGATTTTTAAATAATTAATTTGCATTTTATTGCATGACATAAGTATTTGATCACCTACCAACCAGTAAGAATTCCGGCTCTCACAGACCTGTTAGTTTTTCTTTAAGAAGCCCTCCTGTTCTCCACTCATTTACCTGTATTAACTGCACCTGTTTGAACTCGTTACCTGTATAAAAGACACCTGTCCACACACTCAATCAAACAGACTCCAACCTCTCCACAATTGCCAAGACCAGAGAGCTGTGTAAGGACATCAGGGATAAAATTGTAGACCTGCACAAGGCTGGGATGGGCTACAGGACAATAGGCAAGCAGCTTGGTGAGAAGGCAACAACTGTTGGCGCAATTATTAGAAAATGGAAGAAATTCAAGATGACGGTCAATCTCCCTCGGTCTGGGGCACCATGCAAGATCTCACCTCGTGGGGAATCAATGATCATGAGGAAGGTGAGAGATCAGCCCAGAACTACACGGCAGGACCTGGTCAATGACCTGAAGAGAGCTGGGACCACAGTCTCAAAGAAAACCATTAGTAACACACTACGCCGTCATGGATTAAAATCCTGCAGCGCATGCAAGGTCCCCCTGCTCAAGCCAGCGTATGCCCAGCCCCGTCTGAAGTTTGCCAATGACCATCTGGATGATCCAGAGGAGGAATGGGAGAAGGTCATGTGGTCTGATGAGACAAAAATAGAGCTTTTTGGTCTAAACTCCACTCGCCGTGTTTGGAGAAAGAAGAAGGATGAGTACAACCCCAAGAACACCATCCCAACCATGAAGCATGGAGGTGGAAACATCATTCTTTGGGGATGCTTTTCTGCAAAGGGGACAGGACGACTGCACTGTATTGAGGGGAGGATGGATGGGGCCATGTATCGCCAGATCTTGGCCAACAACCTCCTTCCCTCAGTAAGAGCATTGAAGATGGGTCATGGTGGGTCTTCCAGCATGACAACGACCCGAAACACACAGCCAGGGCAACTAAGGAGTGGCTCCGTAAGAAGCATCTCAAGGTCCTGGAGTGGCCTAGCCAGTCTCCAGACCTGAACCCAATAGAAGATCTTTGGAGGAGCTGAAAGCCTGTATTGCCCAGCGACAGCCCCGAAACCTGAAGGATCTGGAGAAGGTCTGTATGGAGGAGTGGGCATTTGTAAGTGGGAAAACCTGCAAAATCGGCAGTGTATCAAATACTTGTTCTCCCCACTGTATATAAATATGCGTGCAGTTCTGGTTTATTTTTAACCACCGCTTTACCTTCAATGTAAAATACTTTATTTCACGTCCTGCTTTAAACTCAACATGTTCCAGAGTTGGCCCTTTACAGAAAAAAACTCAAATATATATAAAAAAAAAAATTGTACAACTAAGCATATTAAATTGTTTTTTAAATATGGCAGTGATGCCATCGATTATACAACACCTCAAGTTTTTTGGTTAGAGAATCACTTGTTTGAGTCCAAACTGTAATAAACTGTATGAAATGCAGGACAAGATCATCGCATGTGTAAAGAGATGTGCCGCCGCAGTTGAGATGTGTTGTCTCATAAGTTTAAAACGTTTTAGGTTAAAGGGGGGGTGAAATGCTATTTCATGCATACTGAGGTTTTTACACTGTTAAAGAGTTGGATTCCCATACTAAACATGGACAAAGTTAAAAAAAATTAAGTTGTACGGTTGATGGAGTATTTCTGTGCCAAAAATACTCCTTCCGGTTTGTCACAAGTTTCGGAAAGTTTTTTTCGAGTATGGGCGTGTGTGACGTCAGATGGGGCGGAATGTCCTTATACGGGTGCTAAGGGCACTTCTCCTGGAAGGGCGCGGGCGCACCCGTAGACCAGAGCGAGAGAGCAGAAGCAGTACGCCCATCAAAGCGCTGTGCTCGGCTTTAGGGAAGTCATCAACAGAGTTGTGCAAGTGTTCTTGGTTGTTCACTGCATTTCGAAGATGATTGTTTTATAAACAAGGCCCAGTTCGACGCCGGATTTGCAGATCGTCTAATGCTTAAGGATGGAGCCGTCCCAACGATAAAGGTTCACGGTCGTGCGTTGGAACCGCAGGCGGTGAGTAAAACTGCTTCAAATGTCTGTGTGTTGTTAGCTATCGGCGGCGGCGCGTAAGCACAGCAAGTAAACAACATGATCACGTATAGTTAATGTATCTATGGAGCATGCGATGTGTGTGTGTGTGTGTGTGATTCGCGCTCGTGATTCTTTAACTCCGCCCACACTGCACGCCTCCAGCTGCTCGTTTTTTTCCGGAAAGACTCGGTACAGCCTATCTTTCTTTTGTAAATATAATAAAACTAAAGACTTTTTGGAGATATGAAGGATGCAGTACTACTCTATAGGTACTCAAGATTAACATGAGATTGACTGAAGCTGAGTGTTTCACCCCCCCCCCCCCCCCCCCCCCAATCTTTACCATTTTTGAAAGCTTCAATCAAATTTAAGTTGTGAATCTAAAAAAAAATACCTACAAATTTAAACTCAACTTCATTATGAACCCTAATTGTTTCTTTTTGTTTTTGCTTTCTATAAAAAAAAAAAAAAAGCACATAAAGTTTTTTTTAACATTTAAAGGGTTAGGGTTAGGGTTAGGCCATGTAGATATCCTCTCCAGCAACCTTGGCAGATGACAGATATAATATAAATGCTCATTCACTACTGGTCTTAAGAGACATAACCAGTTTAGATGAAAGGATCTCAAGATGACTAACTGAAGACGTTATTGTTGCTTTACCCATTAACAGACTCGACACTTCCTTAAAGAGAGAAACTCCAGAAATGATCTTCACAGATTCTGCTTTACAGTGAGACATGAGACATGAGACACACACACACACACACACACACACACACACACACACACACACACACACACACACACACACACACACACACACACACACACACACACACACACACACACACACACACACACACACACACACACACACACACACAGATTCTGCTTTACAGTGAGACATGAGACATGAGACACACACACACACACACACACACACACACACACACACACACACACACACACACACACACACACACACACACACACACAGATTCTGCTTTACAGTGAGACATGAGACATGAGACACACACACACACACACACACACACACACACACACACACACACACACACACACACACACACACACACACACACACAGATTCTGCTTTACAGTGAGACATGAGACACACACACACACACACACACACACACACACACACACACACACACACACACACAGATTCTGCTTTACAGTGAGCTCTGAGAGAGAGACATGAGTTAATCTGTTCAATAACACACTACAACTCAATCATCTCTGCGTCACACACACACACACACACACACACACACACACACACACACACACACACACACACACACACACACACACACACACACACACACACACACACACACACACACACACACACGTACGCAATTTACCCCGAAAACCATATATATAAAATATAAACGCTTACCATAGTGAATACAAAATAGTAAGTCTTACTACTTACCATAGTAAGACAAAAACACGCTTTGGAAGAAGGATCGATGAAATATTGATTAATTAATTAAATTTGGTTTTAACTGGTTTCATTTTACATTTTGAACACAAAAAAAGTTGCATAGTTTACCACTATTTACTCAAATAAAATGAGATCTAACATGTTAACAGACTGAACTGTATTGTTCCCAAACGTACAGGTTGTTTATTCATTTTTGGCCGCTGTGGAAAGGAAAATGTGATTGTGAGAGTTTCCACTCCGGCTCTGAAGAGCTTGTGTTGTTCTGATATCCAGCAGCACTCACGACATGACTGTGTGAAGGCTGACAACACTGATCACATCACAGGAGGAAACGAAGCCTTGTACTGCCTAGAATAAAAAGAAAGCAGAAAGGGTCAGTTACGCTGATCACCTGTCAGTCATCCCAACCCTGTAATGTTAGCGAACACCAAACCGGTTCAGCGGTCGAGCCAAACACAGTTATCTGGAAGTGAATCCGGTGAACATCAGGTGAAGCGTTTCTAGTGAACGTTCTTGTTGAAATCTATGACACTTTGATAGGTTTGTGGTGAAATTCTGGCTTTCTCTCAGTCATAGAGTTGTTTAATTAGAAGTGAGGCGCATTATCTGACCTGGGATCAGATTTTTACTGTGTGCATATTTGGAATTCACTTGTGGCATTTAATCACACTTGTGTCTTTGAGTCAGAGCTGGAGAAGGAAAAGTGAAAATGCACTGAGGCATTAAACTGGCTGTTGACTACAGTAGATCGCATGCGATATTTACATGTTTATTCATGGAAACAATCTCTCCTATCCTTTGTACACACACACACACACACACACACACACACACACACACACACACACACACACACACACACACACACACACACCAGTAACGCGACCTGTCTGGTTTCGCGTATTTGTCAAGAAACAGCCAGTCATGTTTTGACCTTTATGTGTGTATTAATGTGATGATGTCGTGTCCGAATGTGTCCTAACATGCATATCCATATGAACACACAAAGAGAGGGATCAGAGTGTTTCCATGTGTTGAAACGCACACAAATATTACTGTCTAAATGAAAGTTGGGAGCATTTTACAATAGTTGATGCATTAGGTTGTAAATCATGCAATTTGAAATGCTAAAAAGGTTTTTATATGTAGAAAGTAACATTAAACGACACTGTAAATGATTTCACAGTAATATTACTGTATTCTTAACAGTTTCTGCATAAGCTTTTACAGTGTGTTACTGTGATGTTTTTACAGTGTTGATTAATTGTCAATGCATTAACTAATATTAGCATATTTCATATATTTGCTAACTCTGTGACTGGACGTTCCGCTGTTGCTCGTAAAGCGACAGTAAGATGAGACGGAGATATGATTATGTGTCGAATCAGTGAATGTTGCTCTTCCAGACTCCTCGGGTTCTCTGGAAGAGATGGTGCCGGTTGCACTTTTAATTCTCTTGTAGTCGGAGATACATAATGACACTTCAGAGAGATTAATGGATAAGATGTCAAGATGGAAGTCTGGCCGGGCGCCCAGGAATGCTGTCCTTTCAGTGTTATTCAAATTACACACACGTCTAACAGTAACAGGCCAGTTAATTACTTTAAAAGAGCAACATCAAAGGAATTAATTAGTAAGGAATCATTCATTTTTAGGAGAATTATTTCTCTAAGGCTTGTAGTTGAACGATATGAAACCGGTTATCTTTGATGTGCTTCTTAAAATGATGTTTCGCCGGACTGGAAACAGGTGTGGCGAAGTTCAGTGTTAGAAGCTTTCCACATTTAGTCATGATTCACAAGATTAATTAAAATTAAATTAAATTAAAAATTAAAATTCGTTTTTTTTTGTTTTTTTTACTTTAAACGCTTAAACGAAAATCTGAAATGTTGCCTTGGCAATAAACTGAAATAAGTTATTTTTAAATTAAATAATTACCTGGAAATAAATTAAAACCAACTAAAACTAAAACTAAAGAAAAAAAACTAACAAAATGACAAAAGCACACGATGAAATCTAAAATCAACATGAAAACTAAAAATATTAAAGTAAATGCTATAATGTTTTAATAGAACTATAATTACTCTGGCAGGATTAAAGCAATCTTGGCATTAATCACAACAACTTAATTATAGGTTTAAAAATTCCAGATTGTACCTGGAATTTTCCATTTGAAAACAAATTGTTGCAGGATTTACTTTGAAACATTTCTTCAAAAACAAGTAGAAAGAATGCAACAGTGTCTTCTAGTAAACATCCTCCAACATTCTTTACAATCTTCAAAAATTTCTAATTTTTTACAGTGTGCTCGACGCACTTATCAGCTGATTGTATGATTTATAGTTCTGTCAAATGTTTGAGATAACAACTCTATATGTTTTCTGCATTTTGCCCCAGCGCCGCTGGCCGTTGTTGACAGGAACTAAAGCTTCAGGGTTTCAGAGAACAACTCGCTAGTAATTTCTGAATGCTTGAAGTTTTAAGTATGCGCAGGAAGGCAATGCAAGTACTCTGAACATGACACAAACACACACCCACACACACACACACACACACACACACACACACACACACACACACACACACACACACACACACACACACACACACACACACACACACATACTCCGCATGTCATTTACAGCAAGTCAAGTTCCACTCTTTCTTTCTCTGTGGTGTGTTTTCACATGCTTCTCTCTGTTTCTTTCTCCTTTCTGCCATAAAAGGGCCTCTCGCAACTTCTCCTAAAATGTATTCAAAGTGGTGGTTTGACATGCTGTCAATGACAGAAGTGCTCTTTCTTTCACTTGTCTCTCTTTCACACACACACACACGCTGAGGTGTGTTTGTTCTGGTCTGAGGTGAGGTGAGGTGTGTGTGTGTGTGTGTGTGTGTGTGTGGCCCGGGGCTCTCCCTTCATGTGTGTGTGCCAGGGGAGAAAAGGGGAGGCTTTGACAAAAGGAAACAGATAAGTGTTGAACGAGAGAGGACAGAGAAGACATGAGACATTTCTTACTGTAACTGCCTTGTCTTCCGTTACCGACATTATGATGAGTTTTAGTCGCTAACAGAGACTAGAAGAGCAGTGAAAGAACGGGCGGGAATGATGACCATAAACTGCCAGATCAGTTACTCAAATCAATGCTCTGCTTTATATTAGCCTCCAGTTTCACAAATACTACAACTACGATATGACTTTTGCATTACATTAGACACGACGTTTAACCCTGTGGTGCTCTTTGGTCACTTTTGACCGAAACAAAAGAAGAAGTGTTTTTTACTTTGTTGGAAGGGCATGACACTTGGTGACTTTTGTGGCACTTATGTGAACACCAATAATAATAATAATAATAATAATAATAATAATAATAATAATAATAATAATACAAAAAATGTGTGCATATGATTTGAAAAGTCACACTTGTACTTTTTAAAGTCACACTCTTTTAAAAAAAAACGTATTTGTTTTCTCTGGCGTATGTGTATATTATATTATATTTGTGTGTATTATCTTAAGTGTGTATATTTAGGATTTGTATTTAGTTGTAATTCATGTTTTGTACAACACTTTGGTCAGTCTTGTGGCTGTTTTTAAATGTGCTTTATAAATTAGTTCATCTTGAAACTACTCATCTCGGCCAAAAATGACCACCTTAGGAATTAATGGGAAATAAAAAAAAATTGTTTTGGTTATACAAACTACAAATCAGCCACAATGCAGAAAACAAGCAAACAGCAATGAAGGGGTTAAAAAAAAAAAAAAAAAAAAAAAGTTAATTGTTTGTATTGTATTGTAAACATTGTGGAAACAAATGTATCGTAATTTCTGCATAAAGTTACATTTGCGGTGTTTGGCCAGTTTTTAGGAGTGTGTGTCGAGGTTTGATGAACCAGCCTATAGATATTTCAGATATTATATACGTCTTGTTATCATCTTTTATCATCTAATCGCTGGGAGGAGTTATTTATTTGTTACTGTAAAAAGTAACGCTAAAGGTTGCGGGTGTTTTTATGATTTCTTTTTCACGTCAAAATGAAAAACAGCAATGCATGTGACGGTGAGCATTTTTGATCAGTCTAAGCTGATGAGCAACAATTTCAGTTCCTCTACTTTCTAGAAATACGACCACAGAGAGCAGCGTTTGAGTGGGACTTTCAAGCGAATAAGCCTGATGAACGAGTGTGAAAACCTGATTCTGTTGACAGAGTAAGGGCACCAACCACACAATCACACGGACAGAGCGAGGTCTTAGACAAGTAAGGTTTAATGCGCTACATTATAAAAGTTTGTCAAAAATAGGTTCTCACATATAAAGTATCAACATCTTTTGGACTGAGTCAAAAATAAAAACTAGGATAACAAAAGAACTGTACAAAAAGTCTCCTTTCTAAACCCTGTTGCAGCTAACAGTCAAATATCTGCACTTGGATCTAGTTCCTGCTTTTTCCAGTGCTGACATCAAATAAATTAAAAGAGCATAACATATGAAACTAACAATTTAACTTTTTAGTATGAGGTACTGTTGTGTCTGTAGTTCTGTAGTCTATATAAAAGAAGTATTGCAATCTTCATGATTGGCAAATTCAGTTTCAGCTACATCGATTTGATCATTTTCATAGTGCTAACAATACTTGTTTGGATTAAAAGAGACAACAGTAAACATTGGTAGACACAACCAAGTAACATTAAGCTAAGAAAATGAAGAATATTTCAAATATTAAATAAAAAGTGAGGCATGTTTTCTTTCCAATGTCTAAAGGGGTTCAGGATCTGAGAAAACCGCTATGATATTCTTAGAAGCTACAGTGAATGATCCCTTGAAAAGATACATTTTACATCCTTTCGTAAAAGATCACATTCAGAATTATTATAACACCAGGTAAAATCATAGACACGTACATCCATTTGTACACATTCGCAGACAGACCACACTTGGAATGGACGGAGAAGATCCAGTCCATCTGGGACTGTAACATATAGTGTCCATAGTGGGATTGACACATAATTCCTGAGAATCCCAATATTTTTTTTTTAAAATACATAAAAAGTTCACATATAAACAAGTTTTAAAACATTTGATACAATGCTCAAAAAACAAACAAAAAAAACCTCAACAATAATAAGTTAAGACAAACTCACACAAACAGACTTTGACATCGGTTTGAAAACCAGATGAGGACATTATAAATCACATCTTCATTCTATAACAGGTCAGAGGGTAGAAGTGCAATCCCTTTCTTCAAGTCTTTGGAAACACTATTTGTTTGGTGCGGCTCTCATTGGCTTGGTTTACGCATCTTCTCTCTGATTTTCCCAGGAAAGAGAGGATTTTTGGTCAACTAGGGAATGCCCTGTGCATAGATAGCATTTTTGAGGGGGTTTCTGGAAGACCTGAAGGAGCGATCCCAGCAAGCAATAGCCGTCATGTCACCGGCTAGGTTAACTATAGACCCGACAGTGATTACAAGGCGTTTGGTTTCATTTCTTTGACATGTTCTACGCTATTTCTTGCCCACTTATAATCAAAACTGATTCATTGTAGTTTTTGGCCAGGCAGCGCATGCGATGGTTGATATCCCATCATGTTACCAATGTCAATAATATCTACAGGATATCAGTGTCATGGTCAATCTATAGTCAGGATTCAGCTATTAAACGGCTATTAGACGTCTTTTAAAAGCAAAATTGCTTGCTGGGATACGTCATCTACTCCTCCTCAGTCTTAATAGAGTGCCGATGGTTGAAGTGAACCACGCTGGCTCTCTCCTGGTGATGATGACCCATGATGGTCACTCCCTGAGGTACTGAAGAACTGAAAGCCTTGAGGAATCCCACGTCTTCCTTCCCCTCGCCGTTTTCCAGACTCCTAGCCAGCCATTTCTCCAAGGCGGCGTCCACTTGAGCATCTCCGGCGTTCTCCGGAAGAGCCTCGGCCTCGTGACTGGCGTCGAAGCGCTCCACCAGCTCGGGGATCTCGGGACGGGTGTTGGGACAGCATCCGGAGCGCTGGTGGAGGTGTAGGGAGAAGCGATGGATGAAGCCTCGGGTGCAGGTTTGGCAGGTATACGGGCGGTCGCAGGAGCTGTGAAGCCGACGGTGGAGTTTAAGGTGGATATACTGGGTAAACTTCACTCCACACAGCTTGCACTGATACGGCTTCTCTCCCGAGTGCAGACGCAAGTGTGTTTTCAGGTTGCTGGTGCTGCTGAAGCGTTTGTGGCACACCTGTGGACATTCAAAGAGAATCACAGACTGTAATTCAAAGAGGCGGCACACAACAACCTCTCTCGCCTCGTTGTTGCTCTGGTAAGCAGACAGCAAGCCAGCCACACTAAAGGACTTATTTATTTTCAGTGGTCAATATGAATGACTAGCGCAGGCTGACGTCACTGTCACACCCTCTCTAGTTACTGAACAACAAAGCTATTCTCTAAAGGAAACAGGAGTGACAAGGTAAAGGTCCTGTCACAGATAAGCAGTGTTGTAGGTGTGAGTCATGGCATGTTAATAGGATATAACTTTATCTTGAGTCACAGCACATGAGCTCACCTGGCATTCGTGTGGTTTCTCTCCTGTGTGGACCAGGTGATGTTTCTGTAAGTGTGCCAGCTGGGTGAAACTCTTTTTGCACAAGTTGCACTGGAATGGTCTCTCGCCACTGTGGACCCTCAAGTGCACCTTCAAAGCAAACACAGACCCTTTAGTCTTAACCACATCACACCACATCTCTCAAATCAAGACTTAGAATAAAGTGTACTCACTTTGAGGTTGGACAGTTGACCGAAAGTCTTGAGGCAGACGTTGCATTCATACTTGATTTTGCCGTTCTGCTTCTTGAGTGGGTACGGGAGAGATTTGTACCCGGGTGTTGGTGGAGAAGACGAGGATGGAGGTGATGTGCTCCTGGGCGAAGCCAGGCTGAGGTTGATGGCTTCTTCGCATTCAGAGAGAGGCTTCTGGAAGCTTGGCCGAGGGGAGAGTTCTGGTGTCGCCGGGGCTCCCCGGGGGGGAGTGTTCGGGACTCTTTCCTTCAGTCCTCCATGGAGCGGGGAGGGATAGGGAAGGGTAACTGGTAGCAGGCCAGGTTGGGGAATTGAAGGGTAGGATAAGCCATCACTTCCCAGGAATCCGTTGTACCGGAAACCCCCTTTCGAGGGCAACATGGACGGGAAGGGAGGGGAGTATGGGGGCAACAGCAAACGGGAATAATGAGGATTGTACTGTGGTAGAAGTGGATAAGGAGCTTGCAGAGGTCTGGGAGAGGGCAGGGAAGGGTACGAGATCAAACCCTCTCGATGATGACCGTAGAGGCCGTGTAAGTGGAGCGGAAGGTCTTGCGGCGGAGACAGGGTGGGATACGGGTGAGCGCTCATGTTCATCTCCTTCTGGTTGGGATGTGGAGAATGCACCAACTGTGGTGAAACAGCTCTGTGGATCTTCTTGCTGAAATCCACGACCTGTTCGTCCGGTGTGTCAGGTGGTGTGTCCCTCTCAATGACCTCTACGTCGATCTTTTCATCCATCTCGTCTTCCTCTCCCTCGCTTTGAAGTTTGTGTGGGCTCGAGGCCTGTTTAGGGTAGTAGACGTACGGCTTCTGATAGTTCATGTCAGGCATGTACTCTGTAGAAAGAGAGGACATAAAAGGTCACACAGTGCAGAGATGTGTGAAGGCTGACAGACAGCAGAGGTGAGAACACGAGTATGAGACGTTCTACTAACTTTGCAACTACTGTACATGTCAACTCATTAGTTGTTTAATGATACCCTCATGTCACGATTCGATGCATATCACGATACTGAACTTTCAGCATCATTGCGATACTCCAAGAAATGCTAAATTTGGTTTTACATTGTGTGTGTAAATGAATAGGCTTGGACTTGGTGCTGAAAACCCAAAGCACAGGACAATAGAGACACCAGAATAAACATATTCATGATTCTGAAGCTGAAAATACTGAATTATTTTAGACGAATATACTTGCACTCTGTCACTGGCTAGATATATTTAAAATAACGTAGGACACTTTTTACTGATAACAAGACATTTGGCATCATCAGGAGCCACAAATAGTCCCCCATTGCATTATTACACATTATATATAGTAGTTTACTGTAGAACTGACACTAAAACTCTGGGACCATGTTACCGAAACTTGTGAGCAAGTCGACAGATTTCACATCTACTGTGATTGACCAAGCAGGTCAAAGTCTTCGTAGAGCGACATCGGTCACCCGTCGAACATGTGTGTCTGTGTGTCGTACACCTACTCATAACCTTCCCTCCTCAAACGCTCACTTATGGTAAATGGCAGCTCTTTCAGTTTAAAGCTGACAGGCAGAAGATCTCTGACTGGTTTCTGTTTGACAAAGAGGTAGTACTGCTTTCACACAGCACCTAGATTACAACCGTGTGGGTGTTCGCAGTGTGGGTGTGTGTATGTTTGTGAGGTGGAGGGCCATATGTATGTATCGGAAGAAAGGAGACTCGTGTGACGGTGATACTTCTCACTCAGAAACTACTCTGACTCACCATAACAGCAGATGTCCTCAACCATGGGAAAAATCACTAACTGATTCTTACTGTTATGCAGGGAATCGAGATAAGGTCAGATTATTACTGTCCTTTCGCTTCAGAGATTGTAAAAAGAAAGCCACAACAGCAAGCTTCTTTCAGTAACCTTTGTGGTGACTCAGACAAAACCTGCTAAATCATGGAGAGTGGTACAAGGCTCAAGTGTGTCACACAGCAGTGGGAAGATTACACAAACACAGTATAACCCTTGTGGTCGAAGCTTGGTTCCTCAAACCCAATCTGGTGCAACATTTACAGGCATCGTCTAGGTATTTCCTAACTACCGTGAGGAAAGTGAAAATGGATATTTGAAACTCCGAACAAAATCGAACTGTCATATATGTGTATAAATATGTTTTCATATCCCGGAGGAACACGGGTAAATGGAAGCAGTGCATATTCACCGTGTTTTGAATTAAACTAAATATCAGCAGATGTGTTGACAAAGTCCAGCAAAAAGAGCTGTATGATGTAATATCACGCTTTTAAAACTGAATATACAGATTTCTTTGAACCTCACCAAGGAAGTGGAACTTGTCAAAGCGCACTGAACGATCCAAATTAAAAAGAAGAGGATCTAAGAAAGGGTTATGTTCTTCACGGTGCATGACTTTCTAAAGAGGGATATTTAGGTGTTATTGTTGAGTAAAAGCATCACAAGAGAGAAGCGTGTACGTGTCGGCATGACTCAGGTAATGGTCCTTAACAATAGCAGAGACAAATGCACGCACGAAACACACAAAAACAGACATTCATGCATTCCGAGGAGTGAATAAGACAGGAAATAACAGTGTCAGTGTGAGATTGAATCAATGTGATATAGGCACTATCACATGACAGCTACTCAGACAGACATATCCAGACAGTCCAGCGTTTTGTCATAAATATATACGCACGCACACACAGAACTCACACATTCATACACAAACAGGTTCACTGACAGTCACTTTCATGTTGTGACTTTCATGTTTTCAATGAATCACTGATTTACTGTTCATTATATATACAGCTAATGTTCAGTAAACATTTAACAGTGTGTTGCTATTAGTGGCATAATGACATAATGGTCATGTGAAACCTATACAGTTAAACCAAATACAGTTAAACCAAAAATTACTCCGACACCATATTTATTTATATTTGTTTTACGTGTGGGTGCAGGACAGTTCATTTATGTAAGTTAGGATTGCAAGGTGTCTGAATAAAAGTTTGGTTTGACTGTATATGACACTGCCACATAAAAATATCAAACATCCGCCCGTATATATTTTGGATGTCAATATTACTAGTGTACGCAGAAGATCTGAGGGTGCCCGTTAATTACTGAACTCTCGCACTGTAAAAATGATTCTCGAAATTGTAAATAAATAAAAAAAGCCTTCAAAATTTCACATTTCGTTCAATAACCGATTTCTTGGAATTTTTGGGGAAAATTACATAAAAAAAAAACCTAAATTCTACGCCAACTTTGTTTCAGTTCAAGGCGCAAGAGAAACACACAATAAATATACAAGAAGAAAATCAAAAGTGGGAATAAAAAGCACTATATACATAACAGCTTACTAGTTACTTACTGAACTCTTCACTGTAAAAAATGATTCTCAAAGTTGTAAATAATGATTTTAAAAGTCTTTTGTTCAATGATCGATTCCTTGGAATTATTTGCGAAATTGTTCAAAATAAATCTGTTTCGGTTCAAGGCATTAAAGGAGTCGCCTGATTCACAGGAAAGACACCGGGCAAATACACAAATGATGTGACTAATAATCCTATTGCTTCAAGAAAGCCAGAGAGACCTCAATAAAGGTACGAGAAGGAAAGCAAAAAAACAAAACCCACTTTATACATGAAAGCACACTTCATCCAGTTTTTCCCTCCCCAATGCCAGCTAATGTGGGATAATCCCGGAGCCGTGACTCACTTGGCTTCAGGCTGTCGGGTTGCTCCTGCTGGCCACACAGTCTCTGGGAAAACTCCGGGCTGTACCACACCAGCAGCTCCTGCTTGGGCTCCACGGGCCGGATGGTGTAGAAGAAGATCTCCTGGCCGTTCTGACAGGCCACCAGGTTCTGTTCGGCCCGCGAGCGCGCCGGGTTAGCGTACCGCATCCAGTTGCTGCGCTGGACGTCGTAGCCATCGATGAAGTGGTGTAAGTGGCCACCACTGTAGATCTGGATGGAGAGAGAGAGAGAGAGAGAGGAAAACATGAACGCGTGAGTCTGCAGGTGTCAAAACCATCACAAGGAAACATTAAAATCATTCTTGAAACCTGTTACAAATGATTCTTCACCTCTGCCATGAACAGAACGCTTGTCAAACAGCTGTTTATATCAACTCCTCTGTGTCTCCTGACCTGTGAAAGTGTGTGTGTGTGTGTGTGTGTGGCTTGTCCTGCTGAAGATGTGTGACTAACTTTGTGTTTCAATGATGTCAGGCTTTTTATAAAGTGCAGGGCGTCAAAACGATCCACACATGCTGCCAGTCACACGCACAGACTCCGCCCCTGACTCCTCCCACTTTCATTATCAGTCGTGTGTGGGGGAATTCACTCTGCAGACATGCCGAGGCATGACATCTCCACTATCACAGACACTCCTTTAACCAGTTACACCCTGAAGACTCATAAACACAAACACACTTTCACCCACACGGACACATCCGTCCACCTGCCTTCGGTCACGTGACACGATGCGTCATTTCAATTCTTTATGGCAGCAGGAAGTTAGAAAGGATTTACAGGAAACGGAGAAAGGAAAGGACAGCTCAGACTAGGAAAACCCAAAGCGACATGCAAATGCGCACATACACACACACACACTCGTGCGTGCGTCTACACACACCATGCATATAAACAAACACGTAGACAGATCTAGTGACCTTGGCAGGGAGATAAAGAGACTGAAGTTCACATAGATGCATGCTGATATGAGAACAGAAAGAACTGAAAAGAAAGTGATTTGTGTGCGTGCGTGTGTGTGTGTGTGTGTGTGTGTGTGTGTGTGCGTGTCTCTGTCTGTGCAGGAATCCCGACTTCTCTAAAAGCTGGCCACAAACCAAAGACTTGCGCTATCCTTTACGTTTTTGTCGAATGGTTTCGAAAGAGGCTGACTTGGTAACTTCTGCTGAGTAAAGCGTATGAGAACAGCAGGAATCTACAGCAAACAGGATACGGGCTCTCACAGCTTCCTCTGTGTTTTCCAAACAAGCACAATAGGAATACCTACATATTTGAATGCATGCGTATGTGTCCCAAACATAGGCATGTGTTTAAAAGAAAGACGATCGTGCTGAAGAAGCCAATGCATTTTTGTGTGTATTCATGCATGAATGAATAAGCTTCCGGCTCCTTTCTGCTAAAATTCTCGGGAAAGTCATAACCGGTTTAGCAGCTTTTCAGCAGAAACGGTGTCCCTGAAAGCTTAGGCCACTCACCCTCCAAAAGTACTTCCGGTTGGCTTGAAGGGGCACGTTTTCTTTGGTGTAGACGACACCTTGAAGAGGTCCGAATCTCGTGCCCTGAGGGATGTACTCTTTACTGAAAACACCAGTCACCTGCAGGAGAGACGGAAGGAGAGAGAAACAAATAATTAATGACACACTTTTGAAGAGGAAGTGCATTGAGTTCATGCATGCAGGGTTGGAGACGTCATAGGTGACCTAAGGTAGCACACTAACGAGTTAAGTGCATAAACAGACTTATACTTTCCCTGCTCTACTTGGACCCTGACCTAGAAACATACAGCTGTCCTCAATAAGCCTGACCCCGAAGACCCTGCTGGCAAAAGTTGGCTGGTATTGACAAACAATGTCTTTAAAAGAGACAGAGGAGAAACTGGAGCAGGTGGTCGACTCTCAACGCTGGCCAACGCAGAAACCAGGTCAAAGTTTGCGTGGGGGTCACGGCCCCACATAACCAACACGTTCACTCAGTGTTTTAGGCTTGTTTCTCCAGTCAATGCATCTTGATTTAAGAATATTTAGATATTAGTGCTGGAAAACAAGACAGAAACACTGAGTAATACACTTAAAGTCCACAATAGACTTAACGCAGTGGAAGAAATGATGGACTGTAATAAGTGAGAGGGACGGTCACTGAGACGAGAGCTGCGCTGACAGAAGAATTGTGAGTCGTTAGCGTTGCGTGACTAATTGGTTGGTCTTTAGTGATTAACCGCTCAGAGAGGGTTTATGGAGTCAGAGGAGGGTGTGTGTGTGTGTGTGTGTGTGTGTCACTCTCTGACGAGGCCAGCGGCACCACGCTAACCCAACACACCGCAGCTGTCCGAGGATACCGGTCCAAACGAAAGTTAATCAGTCGAGCTTAACCTACTTCGTTTGGCTGAGATTCTGTAAGTGCTTGTGCATTTGAGTCACAGATCACCCATCTGCCACGTGTCCCCCTTCGAGAGGCACGCTTCGCTTACACACACGCTGACACGCATGACTGCCCGCGACTCTCCCGGAGAACTCACTGCAAACAAACATTGTCTTGCTTTTCACTTTATTTTGATGGACCCTTCAACACATTCTGTATAACTACATGTGTACTAGCTCTCATTACAGTGATAGTAGAGTATTAGTAGACTTAGAATAAGTTGACATGACTTGCAAAGTTACTTATAGTCAGTAGAATGTCTGTTGGAGGACCAACACAATAGAGTTGGCAGATTTTAAGCACTCTACTAATACTCTAATGAGAGTTGGTTCAAACCTCGTGTGTGAGTTTGCTCACTGTACCCTAACATCAGAAAGCCTTCGAGAGTTTCAGTTCTTCCCTTCAACAACATGCTAACACACAGACTTTCACAAACACAGAAACTCTGGGATATGTGTGTGTGCATCACTGAAACCGATCAGCGAATGACGGGCAGTCTAGTCACCATGAGACTGGCTTTCCAACATCCCTAAAAATCTTTCATTTTTCCTTCCAATAAAAATGTGCTGTCGGCCCTCCAGGAACTGACACACTCACTGGATGTGGGTTTTTCTGTCCGAAGAAACGTCAGTGACAGCATTAGAGCAATGCTTTTCACAGAATCAGCCCAGAACAAAGCCAGAAATAGGAAGTGTGTGATCGATTCCTCTCGAGGAGTGTGTGTGTGTCAGACAACATCAGCTGTTCTCTCTCTAAACGAGCCTCAGTCTGTCGGGACACTTGTCGGATTCAAGCATACGGATGATTTTGCTTGAAATAAAAGAGGGTCAAGGCGTGGGAAAAGATGAGAGTGAGAGTTTGAACATGAGAAATAAAAGAGTGTGTGAAAGGGGAAGAGAAAGAAACAATCTAATGTAGACCAAAAGGTTCATTATGCGGTCAATGAGAATCATGTTAAAAGAAGCACTTACCAAAAAAGAGAGATCAAGATAGATAGATAGAGACATACATAGATAGATAGAGACATAGATAGATAGATAGAGACATAGATAGATAGATAGAGACATACATAGATAGATAGAGACATAGATAGATAGATAGATAGATAGATAGATAGAGACATAGATAGATAGATAGAGACATAGATAGATAGATAAGAGACATAGATAGATAGATAGGTAGATAGATAGATAGAGACATAGATATATAGATAGAGACATAGATAGATAGATAAGAGACATAGATGGATAGATAGAGACATAGATAGAGACATAGATATATAGATAGAGACATAGATAGATAGATAGGTAGATAGATAGATAGATAGATAGATAGGAAGGTCATAATCATATATTTATACTTTATATATACACACATTTCTTGCTGATCTTGAGGTCTTATCAGAAGCCGAATATTTTCACACGTATTGTTGTCTTTTTCTGTCTTTGCACATTCCGCTGCGATGGACGATCTGTGTTTGTGCATGAGTGTGTTTATGAGCTCATGACCACAACTTCACACCTTCAGTGTGACAGAACATAAAAAGAGCCGAGGCTTTAGAAAGAGGAACTGACTTTCACCTGCGAAGGACGGAAACTGGATCGTATGCAAAAGACGGAACAGCGAAGAAGTGCATGAAGCGGACGCCGAAGAAACCACAGCAGAGGCCCGAACAATGACACGGACAAACGTGTGTGTGAGCGACAGAGGAGGAGGAAGACCTCAAAAACAAACATTTTAAGAATGTTTGCATTGGAAATGTGCATTTAGCAGCTGCTCTGGACGCTCGTTTCCGCCACAGAATAACATATTATATTAGATCATTTTTATCTCACATTCTGACATCTTTTCTCAGAACTGTCAGAAATAAACACGCAATTCTGAGAAGAAAAATTCTGCATTTTCATATTCTGCAAAAAGTCATTTACCTTTTTTTTTTTTTTTTGTGCTTTATTCTGTGGCGGAAACAAGCTTCTATAAACTGCAGAAATCTTATTTTCATACAAAAATTGCTAAATACGCTGCCGTAAAATGTAACGAAGAAAGATATAATGAGCGATCAACCGGATATCAACCCAAAATAACCTCAACAGGGGATCATTTCTCATACTTTACTGTGTTATCTGAAGAATAAGGGCCTTTATGCAAACATCAGAATCAAACAGAGAGAGAGAGAGAGGAGAGAGAGAGAGAGAGAGAGAGAGAGAGAGAGAGAGAGAGAGAGGGAGAGAGAGAGAGAGAGAGAGAGAGAGGAGAGAGAGAGACATAGAGAGAGACATAGAGAGAGAGAGAGAGAGAGAGAGAGAGAGAGAGAGAGAGAGAGAGAGAGAGAGAGAGAGAGAGAGAGAGAGACATAGAGAGAGAGAGAGAGAGAGAGAGAGAGAGAGAGACATAGAGAGAGAGAGAGAGAGAGAGAGAGAGAGAGAGAGACATAGAGAGAGAGGAGAGAGAGAGAGAGAGAGAGAGAGAGAGAGATACTAGATCTCACTGATCTACTCAACCACTCACTCAAACCAAACCATCCGTTTCCGTCATCGGACACTTTGAATGGAACAATCCCACTTCATGGAACTGAACGGATGACGTCTTAATGGTTCAGACGGAGGTATCATGATCCCAGCCGACACAAACATGTTCTGAGAACGTTATAAAAATGTGACTTCTGACCGTTCAAAACATCCTTTTAAAAAACATTTTGGTAACACTTCGCATAAAACCTGCATTATAAAGTATTTGAATGCATTAATAACGCACCTCATAATGCACTGTATGATCTCATGAATAACTGTAACCAAACTTATAATACAATGTTACACCTTTAGGAAATATAACGCATTAAACCACAACAAACAACCAGTTTCAGATGCAACAAGGAATCTGCAAATATTATAATGCATTTTAACTTTGGTTACAGTTTTCCATAAAGCATTAATGTACATGATGAACACTTTTATAACGCACTTTTACATAAAGGCTGTAAGTGTTACCACTGTTTTCTAGATCATGCAAACATTCCATTCTTCAAACACTGAGGGAATGTTCTCTGATCAGAAACATGTTAATTGAGCGACTAAAACATCTCACAAAAAACTTCTCATGAATGATGTGTAATTATTTTTTAATTAATAACTCGTTACTGGAAGAGCGTTTGTCATAACCTTGACATATGTCACTTTCTGTATGAGTTCTGCTCAGGACTCCTGACGTGAGCGCGCTGTTGCACAAGTGTGTGTGAACCGTGACTCGTCAGAGATGGTGGGATAAGGGAACTGGGAATGCGCACCTGGTTGTCGGCGTTGTACTGGAAGGTGAGGTTCCGTGGGATGGAGGTCATGGCCTTCGGGAGCCTGAAGCTCGGCTCGGACGCCTGGTCCTGGACGATATATGTGCAGTTCATGGCGAAGTCCAGTTCCCTCCACTCGCTCATGTCCTCCAGAGACGCTTCCAGCTTCATCTTCACTCCTGCGCTCGACACTCGCTGCTTTCTGTGTGGCGTGTTCTCCTTTGGTTCCAGTTGCTTTGGTTCTCCTTTTGCTTTATTGTTTAGTTCTGAAGAAAAAGCAAAATGTGTCTTTAAGCATACACACATTTCCTCTCAGGTCTCCAATCATGCAATACATGCCTTGCATAACACAATATACGTGTGTGTCACAACACAAGGTAGCGTATGCTTGTTGTTCTCTTATACTGAGAACCAGCCCTGAGGCTCTGCACCAACTTCTCCAGAAACGGTGAACAATCGCATACAACTATTAGATGACTAATTACTGGTGATTGCACTGGTGTGATGCTAACTCTATATTTATGAGAAATGAATTGTATTGTTGTGCAACTAGTCTCTGTCGTACCATATTTAGCCGTGTTAATGAGTTTGTAGGCCAGATGTAGAATACAAATGAGTTTGAGCTTAAAACCAGAACAGATATCTGAATTAATCTTTTACTCCACAGACAGATATTGGTTTTAAACACAAACTCACTTTATTTTGGACATGTAATCAAATGTCTTACTAAACTTCATAGTGACCATTCCAGATTACAATTTAAAAAAAATAACCAAAAGTTTTTGACCAATCATCAAATAAATAAATGCTAGTGATGGAGCCATTCCCAAAAGCTTTAACGTCATCCACTTACATCTCAACACAGAATACATCATCCATCCCAAACCAGACCTGAGGATCACAACACGCTTCCTATCATTAATATTAATAATAATACTGGCCTCACTTCACATTGGTTGAGCTGTTGGATCCTGGATGTCTTTGGTCAGGTCATCTCTGTGTCCCGCTGAGCTTCACTCTGTCATCTCGTCTGCTTTCTCTCCCGTTCCCATAAAGTCCAGCAGCAGATCCTCTGATATCTCACACGCGTTGGCTCCTGTCACTCACACTGTCCTCGCTCGGCTGCGCCAGACTTTTGAGTAGCAGAAACTAACCAATCAGCATCTGGCTTTAATCATGTGACCGTCAGGATTAGTTGAAGGTGATCCAATCGGGACACTGGAAGCTTTTCGGGCCCAAACGTTCACATCAACACCTCCGGCAGACAAAGGAGGATCGCAGACAATCTGAATAGAGTTGAACAACTGAGTAAAAAAAAAAACAGATGGTTGGATCACTGAAAACACACCAGTGGACTTTTGCTTGGATGGGCTTTTAATGAGCAATCTGGTCCCAACCCAATTAGACCCCCTCCCTCGACACACACACACACACACACACACACACACACACACACACACACACACACACCTCTGTGACCTAGATCCAGACCTGGCCTGGTGTGTGTGTGTGTGTGTGATACTCTGATGAGGCCAGTAGTGGAAGAGAAAAAGCAGGTCAAACTGAAGAGCGTCTCAGACACCTGTCTGCACGGTTTGAACACACACACACACACACACACACAAGATCTGAACACACACTTCTGACCTGGAACACACCGGCATCATCCGGCACGGGCCGGGAGAAAAGGGAAACCACACAACAACATGAAAAGTCCAACAGGGAATCTTATACAATCATTCTTATGGCTATTTAAACATGACTGGGACGGTTTCTGTTTTGCTTTTTCACTAGAAATATCTAAACTTTCTTAAAATGACATGAAAAAATAATAATAAATTGTGTGTGTAATATAAATAATCTTAAAAATAAATAAATAAATAAATAAATAATTGTAAAAAAATAATAAAAATTTAGTTAGCTAGAAAAAGTATCTAAAAAAAAAAAATCTGTTTGGCCTTTGAACTTTGACAATTATTCATTTTCCTGACTTCACGGGCAGATATTATTTGTTGTTTTCAGCAAAACCTTGATGCATTTCGTGAGAAATCAGAAGTCAGAAAACAAGACTTAATATCTTCAGTCATGCTGTTTCTTCTCCAGTAAATGTCTCATGATTTAAGAATGTTTAGATATTTGTGCTGGAAAACGAGACAGAAACACTGAGGAGGAACATACTTAAAAAAAAGAATAATACGATATTTTTTTAAGATAATGCACTATTTCTAGGTCACTAATGAACTAAGACTCTTTGGATTGTCTCAAATCCTGTTCATCTGTGTTTATTAAATAAATAAAGCAAAATAAAAGCCTTTCATGAGCGGCCTCAGACTTTGAACCATACTGGAACTGAATCAAAACTATTTTCCTAAAATAAAAAAATCATTAAACACTGAAATAGCCGAGTCATATGCAGAGGACAGAGAGGCGCAGGCGAAGGACTGATGTTATGAATGATTATGGAATGATATGAATTCATGCATCAGAAGAAAGTGAAAGAATCACTTCATGTTTTGGAACGTTTGTGGAAATTCTCTTCCTCGTGTTTCACTGCCTAATATGGAACTTGGATTGATAGTGAACTTTTGCACATAAAACGTAAGACCGCTCATGTTTCACTGACGTATCCATCCTCAATCTGCTCAAATCTGCTCTTCTGTGGTTATTACACGTTCATTAATTGTGCTGTCTGTGATATTACACGTTCAAAGGGAGATTTTACATTAAAAACGATGATAAACAGTTTTTTTTTTTATTGCATATAAATGTTTAATACATTTGAATTACAGTTTTAACAAACTAATAGACATAATGTGACTCATATTTGTCAATCATGTGTAAATAAAATAGGTAATATTTCTGTAATAGTACTTATAAACTGAATGTGTTTTCAACACAATAACCAGGTTTATATATTTATCACCAACAAATCCAGATTGTTTTAAATTTTATTTAACTAAATGAATATTGCCTGTTCCATATTTAACCATATATACCGTATATATGCATCACATTACGTTTATTAGTTTGTTTTATGTTAAAACTGTGAGTTAGACTTAATTTCAATAGTCCACTCTAAACATTCTAGTCAAGAACCTTCATTTATATAGTGCTTTTAACAAATATAGATTGTTTCAAAGAATTCTTCTAACTATTTGTAACTTTGCAACCCCATGTCAACTTACACCCTAACCCTAACCCTAACCCTACTCTAAAAATGACCCAATTTTGGGTCAAATATGGACAAACCCAAACGTTGGCTTAAAAATGTAATTTAAGAGTTTAACCCAACGGCCGGTTTGGTCCATTTTTGACCCAAATTTGTGTTGAAACAACCCAGCAGAGTGTACTAATACTCTAATGACTGCTACTCATAGTAAGTAGAATGTCTAGACTATAGAAATAAAGTGTAGCCAAACTGTGTAATCTGATATGTGTATCTTACAGTTAGCCTGGCCATGTCTGCGGAGAGAACATGTCTGCGGAGAGCAGGTCCACATCTCCACATCTCCTCGTCTCCTCGTCTCCACATCTCGTCCTCATGCTGACGGGAGGCAGTGGCTGGCAGATGGCCGAGTCGAGCCGCATGTGGGCCGCATGGCGTAAGTGTGCCTCTCTTTCACTGGGCTAATTTCTCTAATTTGCAGACAGTCTGGGCTGAGGATCATCCAGGCGTCGTGCGGATCGCACTTTTACAGGGGAGGGTTGAGGTCGATCGGGTCGGGTGTGTGAAGGCCTGATCGGGTCTGAGGGAAACACAAACAACAGAACCAGTGTGACGAGCTCCTGTGTGGAATAATGTACATCCAGCCGGACGTTATCTGAGAATATATCAGTCTGAACACACACACACGCGCACACACAGACACACACACACACACACACACACACACACACGCGCACACACAGACACACACACACACACACACACACACACACACACACACACACACACACACACACACACACACACACACACACACACACACACACACACACACACACACACACACACACACGCACACACACACACACACACACACACACACACACACACACACACACACACACCTGAAGGTGTTTATTCTGAGATAACAACCGGCTGTACATTATCTGCTTATTACACGGATACTTGTCAGTAAATTATTAGACACGAAATATTGATCTGAGTCTAACTATTTTATATTTAAGAGATACGGTTTACAGTCATAACACTTATTACACAGCATTTCAACACATAAATAATTATGGGGATTAGAGATTTTAATTTCAGAATAAACTGTTTTAAAATCGTACCAGTTTGTATCTAAGAATCCAACAGTGAACAAAACAATAGCGAGTGTGTAGCGAGTGTGTAGCGAGTGTATAGCGAGTGCGTAGCGAGTGTACAGCGAGTGTGTAGCGAGTGTATAGCGAGTGCGTAGCGAGTGTACAGCGAGTGTACAGCGAGTGTGTAGCGAGTGTGCAGCGAGTGTATAGCGAGTGTGTAGCGAGTGTATAGTGAGTGTACTGCGAGTGTGTAGCGAGTGTATAGTGAGTGTACTGCGAGTGTGTAGCGAGTGTATAGCGAGTGTACTGCGAGTGTATAGCGAGTGTGTAGCGAGTGTGTAGCGAGTGTGTAGCGAGTGTACAGCGAGTGTGTAGCGAGTGTGTAGCGAGTGTGTAGCGAGTGTATAGCGAGTGCGTAGCGAGTGTACAGCGAGTGTACAGCGAGTGTGTAGCGAGTGTGCAGCGAGTGTATAGCGAGTGTGTAGCGAGTGTATAGCGAGTGTACTGCGAGTGTGTAGCGAGTGTATAGTGAGTGTACTGCGAGTGTGTAGCGAGTGTATAGCGAGTGTACTGCGAGTGTATAGCGAGTGTGTAGCGAGTGTGTAGCGAGTGTACAGCGAGTGTGTAGCGAGTGTATAGCGAGTGCGTAGCCAGTGTACAGCGAGTGCGTAGCGAGTGTACAGCGAGTGTGTAGCGAGTGTGTAGCGAGTGTGTAGCGAGTGTTTAGAGAGTGTACTGCGAGTGTGTAGCGAGTGTACTGCGAGTGTGTAGCGAGTGTACAGCGAGTGTGTAGCGAGTGTGCAGCGAGTGTGTAGCGAGTGTACAGCGAGTGAGTAGCGAGTGTGTAGCGAGTGCGTAGCGAGTGTACAGCGAGTGAGTAGCGAGTGTGTAGCGAGTGCGTAGCGAGTGTACAGCGAGTGTGTAGCGAGTGTGTAGCGAGTGTGTAGCGAGTGTACTGCGAGTGTGTAGCGAGTGTATAGCGAGTGTACTGCGAGTGTGTAGCGAGTGTACAGCGAGTGTGTAGCGAGTGTGTAGCGAGTGTACAGCGAGTGTGTAGCGAGTGTGTAGCGAGTGTACAGCGAGTGTGTAGCGAGTGTGCAGCGAGTGTATAGCGAGTGTGTAGCGAGTGTATAGTGAGTGTACTGCGAGTGTGTAGCGAGTGTATAGTGAGTGTACTGCGAGTGTGTAGCGAGTGTATAGCGAGTGTACTGCGAGTGTATAGCGAGTGTGTAGCGAGTGTGTAGCGAGTGTGTAGCGAGTGTACAGCGAGTGTGTAGCGAGTGTGTAGCGAGTGTGTAGCGAGTGTATAGCGAGTGCGTAGCGAGTGTACAGCGAGTGTACAGCGAGTGTGTAGCGAGTGTGCAGCGAGTGTATAGCGAGTGTGTAGCGAGTGTATAGCGAGTGTACTGCGAGTGTGTAGCGAGTGTATAGTGAGTGTACTGCGAGTGTGTAGCGAGTGTATAGCGAGTGTACTGCGAGTGTATAGCGAGTGTGTAGCGAGTGTGTAGCGAGTGTGTAGCGAGTGTACAGCGAGTGTGTAGCGAGTGTATAGCGAGTGCGTAGCCAGTGTACAGCGAGTGCGTAGCGAGTGTACAGCGAGTGCGTAGCGAGTGTGTAGCGAGTGTGTAGCGAGTGTATAGAGAGTGTACTGCGAGTGTGTAGCGAGTGTACTGCGAGTGTGTAGCGAGTGTACAGCGAGTGTGTAGCGAGTGTGCAGCGAGTGTGTAGCGAGTGTACAGCGAGTGAGTAGCGAGTGTGTAGCGAGTGCGTAGCGAGTGTACAGCGAGTGAGTAGCGAGTGTGTAGCGAGTGCGTAGCGAGTGTACAGCGAGTGTGTAGCGAGTGCGTAGCGAGTGTATAGCGAGTGCGTAGCGAGTGTACAGCGAGTGTGTAGCGAGTGTGTAGCGAGTGTATAGCGAGTGTGTAGCGAGTGTACTGCGAGTGTGTAGCGAGTGTATAGCGAGTGTACTGCGAGTGTGTAGCGAGTGTACAGCGAGTGTGTAGCGAGTGTGTAGCGAGTGTACAGCGAGTGTGTAGCGAGTGTGTAGCGAGTGCGTAGCGAGTGCGTAGCGAGTGTATAGCGAGTGTGTAGCGAGTGTACAGCGAGTGTGTAGCGAGTGTATAGCGAGTGTGTAGCGAGTGTACAGCGAGTGTGTAGCGAGTGTACTGCGAGTGTGTAGCGAGTGCGTAGCGAGTGTACAGCGAGTGTGTAGCGAGTGTGTAGCGAGTGTATAGCGCCGCTGACTTCAGTGACCCGGATGAGCCTGTGTTTGTTCTCAGAGGTTGTTATCTGGGAATAATATCCCGCTGGATGGAGCGATTGACCAATCAGAATCAAGTATTCCACAGAGCCGTGTAATAATACGCTGTAACACACAGTGCACTGACACACACATGTCTCGCATGTTTGAGATTCATGCACAGTATTGTGACTGACAGCAGCATGTGTGACGGCCGTGACAAACACACGCTAGCAGAGACAGAGGTGTCTACATATGAAGCTCGAGCTAGGTGACAAAACTGATTTAGCGATGACTCGGACACGGTCAGATTCAAAACACAGAAATCAATGAGGAAACCGGAACCGATGAGAGGAAAGAGTGTTTGATTCTCCCCGTGTTAAACTGCGTCCAGAGACTCATGTGTTAGTAAAGCGTGTTCATCTTCATAAACTCTGATTCAGCATTTTCAGTCCGAACGACGATTCTCAATAACTTCAGGAGAAGGAACGGGTTTTCATGACTAACTGGAAGGATTATCATGGAAAAAATCTCACACACACACACACACACACACACACACACACACACACACACACACACACACACACACACACACACACACACACACACACACACACACACACACACACACACACACACACACACTTGCAGGAAGTATATCTTATCTGCTTTTCTTTGTCCGAATCATTACAAACATTCAGAATAAAACTGATAATGTGAAGACAGAAGAGGCAGAACGGATCAAACGCTGCAGAACATCTCATTAAAACAAAAGGAAATTCCTACAAGCACGATACTGAAATTTTTGTGTTATTTGCGCATCATGATCCAGCATGTGCTTATGATTTAATCACACATGCAGTGCGTGAGGCTCAAAAAGTCCACGAGAAGACCCTGCAAAAGAACTGCACAATATTATATCACACTAAAAATAATTCTGAAACACAGACTGACGGTTTCTGTTTCTGTTTTTCGAGTCAGATGTTCAGCGGTAAACAGGCCGTGTTCCTCAAGGGAGAAGAGGATTAAGATCTGTTTATGTATATTGTTCTCTGCATTACAAGTATATGACAAACCCTGGCAACAGGCCTCGCCACACACACACACACACACACACACACACACACACACACACACACACACACACACACACACACACTCTGTTTACCGTCTCTCTCGGCTTAAGGCCAGCGCACATCCTTCTAAACACAGATTATCGGCTCCCTAAACTCCTCAATTACATTATTCACTCTCATCGCCAGTTTCATTTCATCTGGTTGTTTTTCCTGTGTGATGTTGACATGTTTTTGAGGAAGTTCCCCCGATGATTCTGACATCATCATCATCATCATCAGCAGTGACTCGAGAAACACGACCGACTGTGTTCAGGAAACCAGAAGAACAGCAGTTTAACACTTTACTTTAATGCACTGGTCACTGGAGTCTCAGTCATGCCGAACCGACGGCTCATCATGTGTTGCGGTGCATTGTGGGATCAATGCATGCGGTCATGAGGATCCTTTAACCCGTGCATATGATTATTATAATTCTAGACAAAAACAATCACTTCCTCTTCCATGCGAATGAAAGGAGAGTCATGCAATATATGCTTTATCTCTCATCTGAATCAAAGCACTGGAATCAGTCAGGGTTAGCAGGACATACCCTAACCCTGCAGGACATCCTGGTGTCGTCCTGTGCAATAACCTATTAGTAAATGTGGAAATTAATATTAACTATGATTAATAAATGCTGAGGTATTGTTCATTCTTAGTCCATGTTAACTAAGGTTGACTAATGAAGCTTATGGTCCAAATCTTATGGTCTGAAATAAGCATACATATACGTGAGAAGCAAAATGACAGGAAGTGAGGTCATCTTTTCTGATACATTCATGCAAATGAAGTGAGTTTGAGCTTAAAACAAGAACACATATCAGTCAGTGGAGTCAGAAAAATAAACTTCATTCAAAGGGAAACTAGATTATTTTACTCGACTGACTGATATTAGTTCTTGTTTTAAGCACAAACTCACTTGATTTGATGATTTCATCTTCAGTCATGAGTAAATGTGTCTTGATTTAAGAATGTTTGGATATTTGTGCTGGAAAGCGAGACCGAAACACTGAGGAGGAACGTGATGTTTGTGCAGTGAAAAGACTTCCTTCTTTCTGCACTGGAAGAGTTTTTGTCCGTTCAATGAAAAGTCTGCAGTTCTTCAAAACATCGTACAGGTTTAGAGCGACATGAATATTAATATGTGAGAGTAAATGATTCTCAACCCTTTAATCTTTTCCTCGTCTGAGCAGAACGTGTCTCAGATGTGTTTTCTCAAGGACTGGCAAACAAACAGTGATCCGTGTTTCCAGCCAGAAGCTCCATCTGTTGAGGACTGGCATCACGCTAGTTTCCCTCTTCCTGATCTCTTCCTCTGTCTTTGTTCTAATTTGGTTTTCTACAGTCTCCGAGACCCGATCGGCTCCATCTGATTGGCCGGTTGCCGGGAAGGGAAGGCTCTTCTGAAAGGAGGAGAATATAGTGACGTAAAGTGAAGGAAACATCTGGAGAGAAGGGGGAAAACAGAAGAACACACAACACCTCGTTCCTCAGAGTGGATTAAAGAGCAGATGCCGAGACCGAGGCTTTCAGATCACAAACATGCGGCTTATAGTCGGCATGAAAGGGAACTTACACTCGTCTTTTCTGCCCTTTTGTGCCGTATATCCAACGCTATCTCACGAACAATTCGTACGAATTCGTCCGAGTGATTAAAGGTGGCTAATTCGTACAAACTCACTCATACGAATTCGTAGGATTTGTCTAAACCCACGTGATTTAGGTTTAGGGGCGGGGTCAGGGGTCAGGGGTAGGTCATCATACGAATTCGGCAACTCGTAAAATATGTACGATTCAGCAAAAATCGTATGAATTCGTATGAGTCACCTCGTATAATTTGTACGAATTGCCGTGAGATCGGGTTTGTATGTCTGAGTGAAACGCTTCTGGAATAAGAACAAATGTGGGCGGGGCTTGATTGTGTCCGTGGGGAATTGTGCTGATAGCTGTGGTCTGCTATTGGCTGATCTCCTGTGATTGACAGGTTGCCCCGCCCTCGTCATCCGAGAAGAGAAGAGATGAGGGGAAGTTATTCTGATTCAAGATTATTAACATAATAATGATGTGCACAATAAATCACTTAGAATAATCGGTAACACTAGTCGGTTCATTAGTTAACATTAGTTAATATATTAATTAACATGAACTAACAATGAGCAATACATTAGTTACTGTATTTGTTAATCTTTGTTAATGTTAGTTAATAAAAATCCAGCTGTTCATTGTTTGTTCATGTTAGTTCACAGCGCATTAACTAATGTTAACAAATACAACCTTTGATTTTAATAAGGTATTAGTAAATGGTGAAATTAATATTAACTAAGATTAATAAATGCTGTAGAAGTATTGTTCATTCTTAGTTCATGTTAAGTAAGGGAGTTAACTAATGTTAATAATAGACCTTATTGTAAAGTGTTACTGAATAAACTGCAATATTCCATAAAAATCAAGAATTGTTTGTTTTGATTTGATGGCTTTAAGCACAACAATCACATTTCTGAAATGAAATCCTCTCATTTATGTACAGTGTATGTACAGTAGTCAACATTTGAAGTGGATCAAAAAAGTGAATCACAGTTGTCCAAAGACAAGAACGGGTTTTGTTCAAAATTCATGAATAACTTTGATGAAGGGTTTTGATCCACTTGTTGACGACTGTAATATCAGCTTTAGTGCAGGGCATCAGAATGTGTTTGTTATCTGAGGTCACTTAAGTTCATGTCGAAGGACTGAACTATATGTCAGATTAAACTCACACTTTAACACACAAACACTTATAAAAGAGCAAAAGACCTGAACCAGTCAGATGCAGAACTCACACCAGCGTCTGAAGACGAGAAGAGGAAGTGTGTTCATC
>NC_138736.1:606028-613528 GCF_965113295.1 Leuciscus leuciscus
CAGTTCTGAATCAATACTGAACTGAATCAACACTGAACTGAATCAACACTGAACTGAATCAACACTGAACTGAATCAATACTGAACTGAATTAACACTGAACTGAATCAACACTGAACTGAATCAACACTGAACTGAATCAATACTGAACTGAATCAACACTGGACTGAATCAACACTGAACTGAATCAACACTGAACTGAATCAACACTGAACTGAATCAATACTGAACTGAATCAACACTGAACTGAATCAACACTGAACTGAATCAACACTGAACTGAATTTGATCTGAATAATGACTCTATTGAGTTTGTAGAGCAGAATTTTGAACCTGCCTCATATTTGAGTAATTCTTTTATTTTCCTGTTTATTACTGAGAAGCTGCTTTGAAACAGTTTTTATAAAGCGCTATAGAAATAAAGTCTTAAACACAAGTTCATGATCTTGAACCTTCACCCACTGATATGAGTCTTATTTTATAGTATGAAATTAATATTTTCAGAATATACGTGTCCTGACAAATAACTCAACAACACAACATTCTTACACTTAAAAATGTAAGCTGTTCCACTTACACTTTATGGAAAACCATAAAATATTAATATTCCTACATTTTTAAGTGTTTTATGCTTAAGGTTGCTAATTCACATACAAATTTAATAAAAAATCGAATTATTTACATGATATACTGATTAATTATTTAAATTAATCATATATACTGTATTTCAACTAATTATGCATGTGAAATAGACAGCCCAAGCTTAAACAACTGTACATTATTGAACAATATGAGGATTATACAGCATTATGTGCCGATACGGTCGATGTTCTGAGTAAAGCACATTAGAAACACGTTGATTCAGATCACTGCACGCATATTCATCAAGAAGAACCTAAAGCTCTATTAAAATGACAAATACTTCTATGCTTCATGTAAAACACACGTGCTTGTAGTGATAGTTTAGTCTTGAACGGCTCCTTGGCTCGACAGGGTTTATCAGGTTTGTTTTCTAGCTTGTATCAGGAGCCGTTGGACAGCAGGACGAGAGGAAAGCGCATAATGACTAATTGTGTGACATATTGCGAGGGGCAAAGCCTTGATGCTGGTGGGACAAAGACCTCAGACTCGTCCCGAAAGCTCAGAACACAGATCCGTCTGACAGACAGCAGGGATTTCCCTCAAATCCTGAATCAATAAACACGTCTGCTAATTAAGATAAAGCGGGGAGAGGGAGTGACACACACACACACACACACACACACACACACACATACACACACACACACACTGTATGAGGTGCTGATTCACAGACGTCTAGACCAAATAAAGCCTAACGCACCACACCTGACACCGGATCAGGGACTTTACCTGGAACAACACACCGTTTCTGTGCATGAGGGTAAATATAGCCCTTGTGGCCTTCATTCCTCACGTTCTACAGTCATGCAGCAATCTCTCACACATACACAGCTTTATTTCAATACATATGTGTATCAAAATAATCATTATTATAATCATTCCTCACGTTCTACAGTCGTTAACATACAACAATCTCACACGTATATAGAGCTTTATTTCAATACATAATATTTAGGCGTACTGCATACTTATATATACATAAATATGCTTATATATGCATATATATATATATTTATATATATAGACATACATTCAATTTGTTGCACTAAATTATGAAAAACACATATTTATCAGGGTTATTATTGTTACAAAAACTAAAACCATGAAGAAAAAAAAACATTTTCGGAACTCGAATTAAAATAAATGTTAACTGAAAAAAATAAAAAAAAATAACTAAAAATAAAACTGACTTTTTTTTAAGTAAAAGCTTTAGACATATAAAAAAAATAAATAAAAAAAAACACCAAAAATATCAAAACTTCAACTAAAAATGAAAAATATAAAACTAAAACTAATTCATAGTATTAATGAAAATGTAGACATATAAAATAAAAAAAAGACAAACAACCAAATTAATACAACTAACTAAAATGAAAATAAAAAATGAAAATATAAATGTAAAAAAATATAAATAAAAACTAGAATACGTGATAGTAAAATAACACTGGTACTTATTCATCTTTATTACTATTTTTAAACGTAATAAAATAAAATAATTAAAACGTATTATTCATTTAATATCTTTAAACATATATCATAAATAGATACATATTTTAATTTATTTAAGAAAGTAAGTACACAAATGAAATAAGTGAATAAACGTGTATTTATACAGCATATTTGCATAAATACGGGAAGTTGATTCCCCTCTTTGAATGTAAATAACTGGGAAAACTCCCAACAGAAGCACGTTTCCCTCCATCTTCATACTCTCTCTTTCTTCCCGATTCCCCCTCCCTCCCCCCGTTTCTCTCCTTCATTACTTTGACCTAATTCTCTTTATTTAATCTTCCCTCCCTCCCGTTCGGACAGTAATCAACCACTAATTGCCTCAATCCTGGCCGTCTTTAAGTCTTTCTGTCTCGAGCAGAAAACAAACCCAGCCTGATGCAATCAATCCTGCCGTGCTTCTTACCGCATATTCATCCTCATCTTCTGGATTATCAAAAACACAACTATAGGCAAATATTGACTCAACAGGAAGAGGAGGAGGACGAAAGCGTTTCACAACTTGCAACTCGTTCAAACTTCCCGTTCACAAGGCCAGTAATAGAAAGCTATACGACAGAAATACTTCTGTTTTTATCTTGCCTTTTAATCTAATTTCATCTGCCGTTTCCAACTTCTGCAAACAACAACACAGTTTGTTTTTCAAGATCAGCATTTTTAGGCCTGGAAGAAAGATGCGAGGATGAATGTAAGATGATTAAGTGGTAATAACTACACTGATCGTCAAGTTTTAAGGATTATAGAGCGGCATTATTGCATGCCATCTGCTTGTGTGATCATCTGCGTATAATCGAACGAGTGTGTGAATAAAACACGCATGTAAACACATACTGAACAGAGTCAAACTTTGATTTGAAGAGAATCATGTCTTTAACGATCATCAGTTCTCTATGTGCTGAGACCCTTAAACGCGTTGATGTGTTCATTGGCTCGGCTCAGTGTGACTCTAATCTGATTGGCTTACGCAGATGTTACCTGGCTCTTCAGCTCATTAGTGTGTGAGCAGGGCATCATGGGAGAAGTGTGTGTCTGAAGACGTTCATAACTCTCCATCTGTTCCTCCAGGACACTTTCTAGAGCTCATCTCACCTGTCGAACACAGAGGACGACTGCTCACTTCTGAAGAAGGGCTGTTCGTTTTCTGTACAATATCAGAGAAAAGGACAATTGTTAAATAATAAATAATATATATAGTAATATATAGATAAATATAAGTAAATGCATATGTAATAAAAAAATACATCTAAAAATATATGTATCATTTATAACTATTATGATATATACATTTACAAATAAAAAATACAAAGGTAAACTTATACATATATATTTTTTTTTTTTCATAAAAATAATTATGTTAATTTTATTTATAAAAATGCTAAATAAATTGGACAAATTGTGTATTTAAATAATACATATTTTTTTGATAAATAAAAAAAATAAAAAATTATAAATATGTCTCATTATTCTATAGAATTAATGATGAAACAAAATCAATTCCAAATATTTAAATAAATATATTTAGACCAATCAAAAATAACAATCTTTTTTTTCCGTGAGGACGTTTGTTACGGTTGGTTGAAGAAGAAAACAGACTGGACAGACTGCGTGCAGCAGTCGTTTATTCCATAAACTCTAACAAATACAGACTCGGCAACAACACTCGGGAACAACACTGGGAATAACACTCGGGAACAACACTCGGGAACAACACTGGGAACAACACTGGGAACAACACTCGGGAACAACACTGGGAATAACACTCGGGAACAACACTCGGGAACAACACTGGGAACAACACTGGGAACAACACTGGGAACAACACTCGGGAACAACACTGGGAACAGCACTCGGGAACAACACTCGGGAACAACACTCGGGAACAACACTGGGAACAACACTCGGGAACAACACTGGGAACAACACTGGGAACAACACTGGGAACAACACTCGGGAACAACACTCGGGAACAACACTGGGAACAACACTCGGGAACAACACTGGGAATAACACTCGGGAACAACACTGGGAACAACACTCGGGAACAACACTGGGAACAACACTCGGGAACAACACTGGGAATAACACTCGGGAACAACACTGGGAACAGCACTCGGGAACAACACTCGGGAACAACACTGGGAACAACACTGGGAACAACACTGGGAACAACACTCGGGAACAACACTGGGAACAACACTCGGGAACAACACTCGGGAACAACACTGGGAACAACACTGGGAACAACACTGGGAACAACACTCGGGAACAACACTGGGAACAACACTCGGGAACAACACTGGGAACAACACTCGGGAACAACACTGGGAATAACACTCGGGAACAACACTGGGAACAGCACTCGGGAACAACACTCGGGAACAACACTCGGGAACGGAACAACCAACATTGTGCAACGTTAAGAACTTACAGAGACTGAACTAGACACAGGGCTTAAACACACAAACAAACCCGAGAGCGAACAAGACAAGACGAGACACACCTGAACAGAAGTGACTAATCAATGTGTAACCATAGAAACAAACGGCAGAGGAAGACTAACCTGAACTATTAAACATAACCAGACACGAACAGAAATCAAAACAGACTGCCAATGTTAAACGTTACTGTAGTTTTCCTCTCACATCTGCTGAGTTTTAAGATAAATTCACCAACTTTCCGAGCTGTCATTCTGAACTTCATGAATGAGGTAGACAAACCACATTTTTATAGAAATGAAAGTTCGTTGTGTTTGTGAAATTGAATTTAATATCTCCAGGCTGTGATCAAACAGGGCTAATAATGTCATAAACTGTCTGAATCGAGAAGCTCTCGTAGATTAGCCGGATTAAACGTCTGGAACTCAAACTCTATTGTTGTTCTGTTCTCTGACTCAGATGATCAGTGAATCAGCAGATCTCAGCGGTTGCGAGATCCAGAGCGATCTGCAGGAGTGTGTCCTGGGTTAGTCTGCATGATTGAGTGGTTTAGAGGTTTCAGAAACACACAGATCACCCACTCCTTTATTCTCAGATCAAGTGTCTCTCTTATCTGTCATGATAACTGTCCTGACTAATAACTCGATAATCACACTGAAAGTGCTGAGCGGCTGACTGACAGTGTGATTTATTATTATTGAGTGGGAGTGATGAACTATTATAACACAGGTGACTTCTGCCAGACAGCATGATGAGGGCTTTCCACTGTTACGTAAACTGATGATGATGACATCACTTCCTGTCAGAGGTACGGTCAGGTGTGTTGTTGTTGAGCAAGTGTGTTTTTATATCACGCATTAAGTATGGATACACTCCTGACGGGAATGGAACAGGAAGCGTCCTAAATATAGAACAGCGAGCCGGAAAAACTCAAAAAGCAGTGTGAGCAAAAATAGATCTGAGAAAGCTTTTAATAAATTACAGATTCATAATTTGATATTTATACATTGTTTTAGTGTATAACATTTTAAGTATCTATACTTAAGTATCATTGATATACTATTATAGTTTTTATTATTGTTTTGAATTCATTTTATTGGTTATTTGTTATAATAACCCTGATACTAGTGTAGTGTTGTGTTTATTAGAGTATTCGGCTGTTACTGTATCAAACTCTACTGAAATCGATTGTGAGTGAAGTCTATTTGAAGCTTAAGTCTATTTGAACCCAAAATCTATTAAAAAAAACTAAAGTCTATTTGAAACTGAAGTCTATTTGAAACTAAAGTCTATTTAAAACTGAAGTCTATTTGAAACTAAAGTCTATTTAAAACTGAAGTCTATTTGAAACTAAAGTCTATTTGAAACTGAAGTCTATTTGAAACTAAAGTCTATTTAAAACTTAAGTCTATTTGAAACTGGTCTATTTGAAACTAAAGTCTATTTAAAACTTAAGTCTATTTAAAACTTAAGTCTATTTGAAACTGAAGTCTATTTGAACCCAAAATCATTTGAAACTTAACTCTATTTGAACCCAAAATCTATTTGAAACTTAAGTCTATTTAAAACTAACGTCTATCTGAAACTTAAGTCTATCTGAAACTTAAGTCTATTTGAACCCAAAATCTATTTGAAACTGAAGTCTATTTGAACCCAAAATCTATTTGAAACTTAAGTCTATTTAAAACTAATGTCTATCTGAAACTTAAGTCTATCTGAAACTTAAGTCTATCTGAAATTTAAGTCTATCTGAAACTTAAGTCTATTTGAACCCAAAATCTATTTGAAACTTAAGTCTATTTAAAACTAACGTCTATCTGAAACTTAAGTCTATCTGAAACTTAAGTCTATTTGAACCCAAAATCTATTTGAAACTGAAGTCTATTTGAAATTTAAGTCTATCTGAAACTTAAGTCTATTTGAAATTTAAGTCTATTTGAAAGTAAATTCTTTTTTTGTGTCACAATGAATTGTAGAGATTTCCAAAACATTTTTCAGTGTCCGGTGAATTTTTATGGGTGAAACGTGGGAATTACGAGCGAAGGTGAAAGAATTCCCCAGCTGGTTTATGCATATATCCTATATCATATATCATTATGTGACCCTGGATCACAAACCCAGTCACGAGTCGCACGGGTATATTTGAGGTAATAGCCAACAATACATTGTATGGGTCACAATTATCCATTTTTCTTTTATGCCAAAAAATCATTGGGATATTAAGTAAAGATCATGTTCCATGAAGATATTTTGTACATTTCCTACCGTAAATATGTAAAAACATGTATTTCTGTGAGTGAGTGCAGCACAATCGCCAATGCACAACTTTAAAGGAGATTTTCTCAATGTTTCGCTTTTCTTGCACCCTCAGATTCCAGATCTTCAAATAGTTTATCCAAATATTGTCCTATCCTAACAAACCATACATCAATGGAAAGCTTATTTATTCAGCTTTCAGGTGATGTATAAATATCAATTTCATCAAATATCACTACATTATTTTTGCATGCAAAATTGTGTTAATGTGATCATTATGTTTTGAGACAGAGCGAATGTGTGCCTGTTAGTGTGTGTCTATCTATCTATCTATCTATGTGGCACATTACTTATTTCCCAGATATCCCGAAGGATGAAGGCCACAGTTGGGAATGTCAGAAACATCAGCTGAGAGAAACGGTCCAGACGGACACATACGAGGAAACGCATGCTAAATATTCCTGTCAATACTGAGCAATGCACACACAGGAATCTGCTCTTTAATTGAACTTTTGAAGAACATCATAATATTTTGCAGTGTAATCTTGGCCCTTTCCCATAAGAACAGTCTAGATGAGAATAACAAACATCTACATATGGCAGCGCTCACGCAAGGATGAATATTACTACCATGTCTGTGTATGAGAAATATGAGCATCT
>NC_138736.1:623528-643528 GCF_965113295.1 Leuciscus leuciscus
ATGTGAAGGCCTCTTCACCTCTGATGAAGCCTGATCCCAGTTCACATTGATATGCGGAAGCGACAAAATATTTTGTATTATGAATTTTTAAGGCCAGACAAGTAATATGTTGAGGTCAATTTGTAAAGAAAGACACATGCCTGCAGACATTTATATTCAAACACGCATACCTATAGACTGAACATGTGATACGCATGTGCACGCCGTCAGCATTTTCACAGATTCACGTTTCTGAAGTTTGTGCCGAGATCATAAAGCTTTTCAAAATGTTTAAACGCTTGATCCTGTTTCAAGGTTTGTGTTCTCGAGCTCCAAACACTGTCGTCGTGTAAATTAACGTCCAGAACACATTAAAAGTTTCTGTTCTCTGTTAGAGCGGTGTGTGTTACAGCGGCCCCTAAGTTAAAGAGGCTAAATGCAACTTTTTCCCCAAAATAAACGTAACAATAGCCTTTTTATTTTACCATTTATGACTCAAACATCTCCTGATGAGCATACTGACACCTTGTCCGCTCACAGTGGGTGCACCTATAAGCCTGTATCCTATTTTTCCTATTTTCTGTCGGGTCGGATTTTCCCGCGCTGTCTGCGGATGTGACGTCAAGCGCGTTCATGTTAAACGTTTCAGATCACTCTGCCACCACCGCTAGTCAGCAAACAAACTTAGTTTCTCAAACAATATATGTATTTGACTGTTCTTACCTCTGTAAACATAATGTTGACTTCTTTGTAGCGGATGACTTGTGAAGTGTGCATGTACGAGAGCGAGCAGAAAGGAAGAGCAGTTCCGTTTTTTGGCCACAGGTGTCAGTCGCGAGTTTAAATTTCAGAAAATCGCATGTAGCCTCTTTAATAACTAATGATCTTTACAACGGAAGTGAATCAATCAAAACTAACTTTATCTGGACAATAACTTTATTCTAGATCTGCTGTAAAGCCTAAACAATCTCTGTTACTGTAATCTCCTATTATCACTGTAAAGCTGGTAAAAAAAACACTTCAGCAAAACATGGTCAGGTCAAAGTGTCGGAATAATTTTTTGGTCCCAAATGTTTATACATTTCACTGGTAGTCACTGGATGAAGAATATTTGGGTGTAAAATGTCACAGTTTACTTTATTTAGCTCTCCTCACTTACATAAATGAACTATAGTGTCCTGATCACACTAGTAAACAACATATAAAAAAAATATATCTGGTGTCTGAATAATTTTTGGTTTGACTGTATACACTGCAAAAATATTACTGTCTTCCTCAGGGTTTCTGTCTTGTTTTCCAGCACAAATATCTAAACATTCTTAAATCAAGATACATTTACTGGAGAATCAAAATGACTATGACGTTTTGTTTTCTAAAACAAGATCATGAAAATGAAGTGAGTTTGTGCTTAAAACAAGAACATATATGAGTCAGTGGAGTCAGAAAAACTTCATTCAAAGGGGAAACAAGATTATTTTTATTACTTTGTCAGCAGAGATTTTTTTCTTGTTTTAAGCAAAATCTCACTTTTATTATCTTGTGTCATTTTGCTTCTATCTTGATTTAAGAATGTTGAGGTATTTGTACTGGAAAACAAGACAGAAACCCTGAGGAAGAACATACTTTTTGTGTTGGTCTGGCTCCAGTGTGGTACAGTATATGCAACGCCCACCTTTCACAATCCAGACACTTTGTTTTACAATATGCAAGTAAAAAACAGCCCTTCACGTTGGCTTGTTATTTCCATCCTAGGCACTGAGACCACAACAAACCTAAACCAGAAACTGTACTACCATGTCATCGGCACGAGCCAATCAGAAGACGTCCTGGTGGCAGAATTTCCTGACAACCCAAAATGGCACAGTAGCCTTACCGTAAGTGGACTGCTAATTTACACAAAACCCACTATTCAGGAAGATAACATGATGCAACTTGCCCCCACGTTTCACGCAACACAGTATTTGAAGAAATTAACTCTAAAATGACCTGTTCTCTTGTTTCGTGTGATTCTCTTTCCTCCTGTTGCTGCTGTTTAGGTCTCTGATGACGGCAGGTTTGCAGTGCTGTCCATCACTGAGGGCTGTGAGCCGGTCAACCGTCTGTGGTACTGTGACCTGAACAAGCTTCCCAACGGGATCACAGGTCAGAATACTGGGATCACAGGTCAGAATACTGGGGTCAGGGTCAGAATACTGGGGACACAGGTCAGAATACTGGGGACACAGGTCAGAATACTGGGGTCAGGGTCAGAATACTGGGGTCACAGGTCAGAATACTGGGGTCACAGGTCAGAATACTGGGGTCAGGGTCAGAATACTGGGGACACAGGTCAGAATACTGGGGACACAGGTCAGAATACTGGGGTCAGGGTCAGAATACTGGGGTCACAGGTCAGAATACTGGGGTCAGGGTCAGAATACTGGGACACAGGTCAGAATACTGGGGTCAGGGTCAGAATACTGGGACACAGGTCAGAATACTGGGGACACAGGTCAGAATACTGGGGTCACAGGTCAGAATACTGGGGACACAGGTCAGAATACTGGGATCACAGGTCAGAATACTGGGGTCAGGGTCAGAATACTGGGGTCAGGGTCAGAATACTGGGACACAGGTCAGAATACTGGGGTCAGGGTCAGAATACTGGGGTCAGGGTCAGAATACTGGGACACAGGTCAGAATACTGGGGTCACAGGTCAGAATACTGGGGACACAGGTCAGAATACTGGGATCACAGGTCAGAATACTGGGGACACAGGTCAGAATACTGGGACACAGGTCAGAATACTGGGACACAGGTCAGAATACTGGGGTCACAGGTCAGAATACTGGGGACACAGGTCAGAATACTGGGATCACAGGTCAGAATACTGGGGACACAGGTCAGAATACTGGGGACACAGGTCAGAATACTGGGGACACAGGTCAGAATACTGGGGTCAGGGTGAGAATACTGGGGACACAGGTCAGAATACTGGGATCACAGGTCAGAATACTGGGGTCAGGGTCAGATTCTGGGGTCAGGGTCAGCATACTGGGACACAGGTCAGAATACTGGGGTCAGGGTCAGAATACTGGGGTCAGGGTCAGAATACTGGGACACAGGTCAGAATACTGGGGTCAGGGTCAGAATACTGGGGACACAGGTCAGAATACTGGGACACAGGTCAGAATACTGGGGTCAGGGTCAGAATACTGGGGACACAGGTCAGAATACTGGGGACACAGGTCAGAATACTGGGGACACAGGTCAGAATACTGGGGACACAGGTCAGAATACTGGGGTCAGGGTCAGATTCTGGGGTCAGGGTCAGCATACTGGGGTCAGGGTCAGAATACTGGGGACACAGGTCAGAATACTGGGGTCAGGGTCAGAATACTGGGGTCAGGGTCAGATTCTGGGGTCAGGGTCAGCATACTGGGGTCAGGGTCAGAATACTGGGGACACAGGTCAGAATACTGGGGTCAGGGTCAGAATACTGGGGTCAGGGTCAGAATACTGGGACACAGGTCAGAATACTGGGGTCAGGGTCAGAATACTGGGGACACAGGTCAGAATACTGGGGACACAGGTCAGAATACTGGGGACACAGGTCAGAATACTGGGGTCAGGGTGAGAATACTGGGGACACAGGTCAGAATACTGGGATCACAGGTCAGAATACTGGGGTCAGGGTCAGATTCTGGGGTCAGGGTCAGCATACTGGGGACACAGGTCAGAATACTGGGGTCAGGGTCAGAATACTGGGACACAGGTCAGAATACTGGGGTCACAGGTCATGTGTGAATGTTTGTATATAAGCATGTATGTATGTGTGCTATGTGTATGCATGTAAGTATGTATGTAATGTATTTATGCATGTTTGTATGCATGTACTGAATGCGTGTATTTATGCATGTATGTGTATATACACACTCACACCAATATACAGTATATTATAAGATATATATTACGCTGTTATTGAAGGTTTGCTGCCATGGGTGAAGTTAGTGGACACGTTTGAAGCGCAGTACACGTACATCACCAACGAGGGCACTGTCTTCACTCTACGCACCAACCTGGAGGCTCCTCGTTACCGTCTCATTACCATAGACCTGCAGAAACCAGAGCAGAAGCACTGGAAAACACTCATTCCCCAGCATGAGAAGGACGTCCTGGGTAAGAGAACATCTGGAGAACCCCCAGAAATATCCAGAAAAATAAGAATAAAGGTAGTCGAAACATGGGGTTGATGTTAGACAGCAGCTCATCAAACATTAGGTAACACTTCACAATAAGGTTCATTAGTTAACAAATGCATTAACTAAAATGAACTAACAATAAGCAATACATATGTTACAGTATTTATTAATCTTTGTTATTATTAGTTAATAAAAATACAGCTGTTCATTGTTCATGTTAGTTCACTGTACATTAACTAATGTTAACAAATACAACCTTTGATTTTAAAAATGTATTAGTAAATGTTGAAATTAATATTAACTATGATTAATAAATGCTGAAGTATTGTTCATTTTTAGTTAATGTTAACTAAGGGAGTTAACTAATGTTAACTAATGAACCTTTCTGTTAAGTGTTACCAAACATTCACAGTGAAAGAACTAGTCGTGTGAGGATTTAATGATACATGATGATGTGGAAAATCTTTTGCTTTTCTTTTCTTTTTAGAGAGTTTTTACACTGAATATTTTTATTAAGGTAGTTTTATTTTTAAAGGTAAATTTCTGTTAAGACACTATTCTTCATTACAAAATCTATTAAACATTTCCTGTTATTACTCTGGAAAAAAATACAATTCACAACTAATTAAACAGTAAAAAAAATAAATAAAGGATTATTCTGGCCAACAGAAATTATAATTAATAAATTGTATAGAATTAAAACTAATAAAATATGTGACAAAGTGACATGTTAAAGATTAAAGTTAAAAAGATTCATTAGAAATATTTTGGAAACTATTTTCTTAGTATTTAGCATTAGTCAACATATTTGTGTGAAACCGTCACAAGCCAACACACACACACACACACACACACACACACACACACACACACACACACGCTTCCTCTTCACCCACACTATCATTAACTCATTTCCAATAAAAACGAAAGAGCTGCAGAACGACAGTGTGTGTGTATCCGGTGCGCAGGGTTCGTGGAGTGTGTGAACCAGCGCTTCCTGCTGGTGAATTATGTGCATGACGTGAAGGACATCTTACAGCTGTATGAACTAGAGTCGGGGAAACTGATCCGAGACCTGCCGTTAGATGTGGGAACTGTCGTCGGTCTGAGCTGCAAGAAGAAACACGCTGACTTCTTCTACAAGTTCACCTCGTTCACTACACCGGGTAAAGTGCACTAAAACATCTACTGCATGTTCACCTCGTTCACTACACCGGGTAAAGTGCACTAAAACATCTACTACAAGTTCAGCTCGTTCACTACACCGGGTAAAGTGCACTAAAACATCTACTACATGTTCACCTCGTTCACTACACCGGGTAAAGTGCACTAAAACATCTACTACAAGTTCAGCTCGTTCACTACACCGGGTAAAGTGCACTAAAACATCTACTACATGTTCACCTCGTTCACTACACCGGGTAAAGTGCACTAAAACATCTACTACAAGTTCAGCTCGTTCACTACACCGGGTAAAGTGCACTAAAACATCTACTACATGTTCACCTCGTTCACTACACCGGGTAAAGTGCACTAAAACATCTACTACAAGTTCAGCTCGTTCACTACACCGGGTAAAGTGCACTAAAACATCTACTACATGTTCACCTCGTTCACTACACCGGGTAAAGTGCACTAAAACATCTACTACAAGTTCAGCTCGTTCACTACACCGGGTAAAGTGCACTAAAACATCTACTACATGTTCACCTCGTTCACTACACCGGGTAAAGTGCACTAAAACATCTACTACAAGTTCAGCTCGTTCACTACACCGGGTAAAGTGCACTAAAACATCTACTACATGTTCAGCTCGTTCACTACACCGGGTAAAGTGCACTAAAACATCTACTACATGTTCACCTCGTTCACTACACCGGGTAAAGTGCACTAAAACATCTACTACATGTTCACCTCGTTCACTACACCGGGTAAAGTGCACTAAAACATCTACTACAAGTTCAGCTCGTTCACTACACCGGGTAAAGTGCACTAAAACATCTACTACAAGTTCAGCTCGTTCACTACACCGGGTTAAGTGCACTAAAACATCTACTACATGTTCACCTCGTTCACTACACCGGGTAAAGTGCACTAAAACATCTACTACAAGTTCAGCTCGTTCACTACACCGGGTAAAGTGCACTAAAACATCTACTACATGTTCACCTCGTTCACTACACCGGGTAAAGTGCACTAAAACATCTACTACAAGTTCAGCTCGTTCACTACACCGGGTAAAGTGCACTAAAACATCTACTACATGTTCACCTCGTTCACTACACCGGGTAAAGTGCACTAAAACATCTACTACAAGTTCAGCTCGTTCACTACACCGGGTAAAGTGCACTAAAACATCTACTACATGTTCACCTCGTTCACTACACCGGGTAAAGTGCACTAAAACATCTACTACAAGTTCAGCTCGTTCACTACACCGGGTAAAGTGCACTAAAACATCTACTGCATGTTCACCTCGTTCACTACACCGGGTAAAGTGCACTAAAACATCTACTACAAGTTCAGCTCGTTCACTACACCGGGTAAAGTGCACTAAAACATCTACTACATGTTCACCTCGTTCACTACACCGGGTAAAGTGCACTAAAACATCTACTACAAGTTCAGCTCGTTCACTACACCGGGTAAAGTGCACTAAAACATCTACTACATGTTCACCTCGTTCACTACACCGGGTAAAGTGCACTAAAACATCTACTACAAGTTCAGCTCGTTCACTACACCGGGTAAAGTGCACTAAAACATCTACTACATGTTCACCTCGTTCACTACACCGGGTAAAGTGCACTAAAACATCTACTACAAGTTCAGCTCGTTCACTACACCGGGTAAAGTGCACTAAAACATCTACTACATGTTCACCTCGTTCACTACACCGGGTAAAGTGCACTAAAACATCTACTACAAGTTCAGCTCGTTCACTACACCGGGTAAAGTGCACTAAAACATCTACTACATGTTCACCTCGTTCACTACACCGGGTAAAGTGCACTAAAACATCTACTACAAGTTCAGCTCGTTCACTACACCGGGTAAAGTGCACTAAAACATCTACTACATGTTCAGCTCGTTCACTACACCGGGTAAAGTGCACTAAAACATCTACTACATGTTCACCTCGTTCACTACACCGGGTAAAGTGCACTAAAACATCTACTACATGTTCACCTCGTTCACTACACCGGGTAAAGTGCACTAAAACATCTACTACAAGTTCAGCTCGTTCACTACACCGGGTAAAGTGCACTAAAACATCTACTACAAGTTCAGCTCGTTCACTACACCGGGTTAAGTGCACTAAAACATCTACTACATGTTCACCTCGTTCACTACACCGGGTAAAGTGCACTAAAACATCTACTACAAGTTCAGCTCGTTCACTACACCGGGTAAAGTGCACTAAAACATCTACTACATGTTCACCTCGTTCACTACACCGGGTAAAGTGCACTAAAACATCTTCTACAAGTTCAGTTCGTTCACTACACCGGGTAAAGTGCACTAAAACATCTTCTACAAGTTCAGCTCGTTTACTACACCGGGTAAAGTGCACTAAAACATCTACTACATGTTCAGCTCGTTCACTACACCGGGTAAAGTGCACTAAAACATCTACTACATGTTCACCTCGTTCACTACACCGGGTAAAGTGCACTAAAACATCTACTACAAGTTCAGTTCGTTCACTACACCGGGTAAAGTGCACTAAAACATCTACTACAAGTTCAGTTCGTTCACTACAACGGGTAAAGTGCACTAAAACATCTACTACAAGTTCAGTTCGTTCACTACAACGGGTAAAGTGCACTAAAACATCTACTACAAGTTCAGTTCGTTCACTACAACGGGTAAAGTGCACTAAAACATCTACTACAAGTTCACCTCGTTCACTACACCGGGTAAAGTGCACTAAAACATCTACTACAAGTTCAGTTCGTTCACTACAACGGGTAAAGTGCACTAAAACATCTACTACAAGTTCACCTCGTTCACTACACCGGGTAAAGTGCACTAAAACATCTACTACATGTTCACCTCGTTCACTACACCGGGTAAAGTGCACTAAAACATCTACTACATGTTCACCTCGTTCACTACACCGGGTAAAGTGCACTAAAACATCTACTACATGTTCACCTCGTTCACTACACCGGGTAAAGTGCACTAAAACATCTACTACAAGTTCAGTTCGTTCACTACACCGGGTAAAGTGCACTAAAACATCTACTACATGTTCACCTCGTTCACTACACCGGGTAAAGTGCACTAAAACATCTACTACAAGTTCACCTCGTTCACTACACCGGGTAAAGTGCACTAAAACATCTACTACAAGTTCACCTCGTTCACTACACCGGGTAAAGTGCACTAAAACATCTACTACAAGTTCAGTTCGTTCACTACACCGGGTAAAGTGCACTAAAACATCTACTACAAGTTCACCTCGTTCACTACACCGGGTAAAGTGCACTAAAACATCTACTACAAGTTCAGCTCGTTCACTACACCGGGTAAAGTGCACTAAAACATCTACTACAAGTTCAGCTCGTTCACTACACCGGGTTAAGTGCACTAAAACATCTACTACATGTTCACCTCGTTCACTACACCGGGTAAAGTGCACTAAAACATCTACTACAAGTTCAGCTCGTTCACTACACCGGGTAAAGTGCACTAAAACATCTACTACATGTTCACCTCGTTCACTACACCGGGTAAAGTGCACTAAAACATCTTCTACAAGTTCAGTTCGTTCACTACACCGGGTAAAGTGCACTAAAACATCTTCTACAAGTTCAGCTCGTTCACTACACCGGGTAAAGTGCACTAAAACATCTACTACATGTTCAGCTCGTTCACTACACCGGGTAAAGTGCACTAAAACATCTACTACATGTTCACCTCGTTCACTACACCGGGTAAAGTGCACTAAAACATCTACTACAAGTTCAGTTCGTTCACTACACCGGGTAAAGTGCACTAAAACATCTACTACAAGTTCAGTTCGTTCACTACAACGGGTAAAGTGCACTAAAACATCTACTACAAGTTCAGTTCGTTCACTACAACGGGTAAAGTGCACTAAAACATCTACTACAAGTTCAGTTCGTTCACTACAACGGGTAAAGTGCACTAAAACATCTACTACAAGTTCACCTCGTTCACTACACCGGGTAAAGTGCACTAAAACATCTACTACAAGTTCAGTTCGTTCACTACAACGGGTAAAGTGCACTAAAACATCTACTACAAGTTCACCTCGTTCACTACACCGGGTAAAGTGCACTAAAACATCTACTACATGTTCACCTCGTTCACTACACCGGGTAAAGTGCACTAAAACATCTACTACATGTTCACCTCGTTCACTACACCGGGTAAAGTGCACTAAAACATCTACTACATGTTCACCTCGTTCACTACACCGGGTAAAGTGCACTAAAACATCTACTACAAGTTCAGTTCGTTCACTACACCGGGTAAAGTGCACTAAAACATCTACTACATGTTCACCTCGTTCACTACACCGGGTAAAGTGCACTAAAACATCTACTACAAGTTCACCTCGTTCACTACACCGGGTAAAGTGCACTAAAACATCTACTACAAGTTCACCTCGTTCACTACACCGGGTAAAGTGCACTAAAACATCTACTACAAGTTCAGTTCGTTCACTACACCGGGTAAAGTGCACTAAAACATCTACTACATGTTCACCTCGTTCACTACACCGGGTAAAGTGCACTAAAACATCTACTACAAGTTCACCTCGTTCACTACACCGGGTAAAGTGCACTAAAACATCTACTACAAGTTCACCTCGTTCACTACACCGGGTAAAGTGCACTAAAACATCTACTACAAGTTCAGTTCGTTCACTACACCGGGTAAAGTGCACTAAAACATCTACTACATGTTCACCTCGTTCACTACACCGGGTAAAGTGCACTAAAACAATCAAAACATAATCAAAATATACAAAGTATGAGGAAACTACTGCAGCGGTGAACACTAGGGATGTACAATATATCGGCCGATATATGATCATTTTTAATGTTATTGTTATCGGCCCAACAAAACATTTTTGCCGATATATTAAAGCTGATAAATAATGTGTTATTGCCTTCAGCTGAGATGCTTCAGATGCGACTGTTCAACATTGCTTGAAATATGATTAGAAACACTGCTAAGAAAATGACTGTTAAGTGCAACATTTGCAGCACAAGTCTGTCATATAGGCTATACAATTATAATAATAAGAACATCATAATTGTGTGTTTGGGACATGGATTTTAAGGGTGAGACTTCTGTTTTTTTAAATCAGGTGCTCAAAAATGATCTAAAAACTTGGATTAGATTTATCGGCCAATATATCGGTTATCGGCTTTCAAATATAAAGAATTTATATCGGTATCTGTTAAAATGTTGATATCGGTGCATCGCTATAGTAAAAACAGTAGTTCACATGGACTTCTGGAGTGAGAAAAGTGTGTTTATTGTCTGTATGTAATCGCTCAGGTATAATCTACCACTGTGACCTGAGTCGGGCCGACCCCGAGCCCACAGTGTTCCGGCAGGTGGAGGTGAAGGGAGTCCAGTCCAGCGACTACCAGACCACTCAGGTCCGTCCCCCAATAACACAGATATACTCTATAATACAGTATATACACTACCTGTCAAGAGTCTCTTCTGCTCACCAAAGCTGCATTTATTTGATCAAAAATAGTGAAATATTATTCCAGTGTAAATCATCTGTTTTCTATGTGAATATATAGTAAAGTGTAATTTATTCCTGTGATCAAAGCTGAATTTTCAGCATCATTACTCCAGTCTTCAGTGTCACATGATCCTTCACAAATCACTCTAATATGATGATTTGATGATCAACAAACATTTATGATTATTACTAAGTTTAACAAGGATGCATTAAATTGATCAGAAGAGACACTAAAGACATTTCTAATGTTACAAAAGATTATATTTTGTTTTGTTTTTAATTTACTTTCTATTCATCAAAGAATCCTGAAAAATCAAATAAAATGTATCATGGCATGTGTATATATTCTCTAATTATTGTGAACGTTTGAGCGGTAGTGTAATAACACACAGCTGAATGTGTGTGTGTGTGTGTGTTCCAGGTGTTTTACCCCAGTAAAGACGGCACACAGATCCCGATGTTCCTGGTTCACGCGTGCGGCATCGAGAGAGACGGATCTCATCCGGTGTTCCTGTACGGATACGGAGGATTCGAGAACTCAATCCAGCCGCACTACAAGTCAGTGTGAAGATCTCTGTGTGTGTTTGACTGAAGTATACAAATATACAAAAATAGCTCAATATTTGTGTGTGTGTGTGTGTGTGTGTGTGTGTGTGTGTGCAGTTCTGCGTACCTGCTGTTCATAAGACACCTGGGTGGGATCCTGGCCGTGGCAAACATCCGAGGAGGAGGAGAGTACGGGCAAACCTGGCACAAAGGTGTGTGTTCAATGCCCGCTTCAAACAAATACATCAAGTAGAAGTTAATAAAAAATAAAAAATAACAATATAAATAATAAACATATGTAAGTAATAAAAAATAAACGAATACATTTATAAATAACAAATAAACATATATAAATAATATATTAAATAAATATAATAAATATGAACAAATAATAAATAATATATAATTAATAAACTAACAAACTGGTGGATCTTGAGCTGGATCTGAGGGATTGATGTGAAACTCTCAGAAGGTTTCTGATGACTCTGCATGAAAGTGAACTTAATACCAGCTTTGAAAGTGTGTGAAGAGTGTGTGTGTGTGTGAAGAGTGTATGTGTGTGTGTGAAGTCACCCCAGAAGTCACTTATCTGACAATCTGCTCCTCTGTAGGCCTGAAGTACAGAATGACTGTTTGAAACCAAAATGTCAAAGCTTGCTCTATAACATTACAATAACAATTAAATATTTAAAAAAAGAATAGAAGAACGGAGTCCTGCAGTGCTCATCTAAAAAAAATAAAAATAATTATAACATCTTAAAGTTTAAACACTCAATTGTTTTCATAGGACCAAATATTTAGAAAAAAATATCCCATCATATTCATCTTTTAATTAAGACATTTAAATGTGGTAATATTAAAGACTTACTACAAACTTTTTCCTTGCATCAAGATTTTATTCACTGTAATTATTTTGTTTGTATATTTTTAAAAGCTAAAAACCAAAATTCACTACAATCAAATACCATTAACCTTTCCTGGTTACATTTTTGAGAAAGTACTACTCTGCAAAAACTTACTTTCTTCCTCTGTATATTTGTCTTGTTATCAAGATATAATCTAATTATAACCTATATGCAAATATGCAATAATCTATATTATAAGCAAAATGACTGAAGATATTAAGTCTTGTTTTCTGAAGAAAAAAAAATGAAGCGAGTTTGTGGTTCCGATAAATCATCTTGTTTTCTCTCGTTTTCTCTTTTTCTGACTCAGCTGACAGATATGTGTTCTAGTTTTAGGCACAAACTCGCATTTCCTTCTTCAGAAAACAAGACTTAATATCTTCAGTCATGTTTCTTCTCCAGTAAATGTCTCTTGATTTAAGAATGTTTAGATATTTGTGCTGGAAAACAAGACAGAAACACTGAAGAAGAACATCATTTTTGCAGTGTGTATTTTTTATTTCAAATTTAAACATGAAATATATTTTTTAATTAAAATGTATTTATGTCCACATATTTCCAAATAACTCATCTTTCATTTTTTGAGAAATCATATTTCTAAGCCTGTACCTTACACACACTTCCACTCACAGTTCATATGAGACATTTAAATACAGTAAAGATATTATTATCTAATATGACCTCATGACAACTTCAGTAGAAGTGGCACAGTTTACCCCGCCCCCTGTCCCATGTGCAGCTTTGACCTCCAGAAGGCTTTAAAGAAAGGCTTTTGATTTCAGCTGGCACTCTTGGGAACAAGCAGAACTGTTTCGATGACTTCCAGTGTGCGGCAGAGTACCTGATCCGAGAGGGATTCACCAGAGCCGACCGGATCACCATCAACGGAGCCTCGAACGGTGGCCTTCTCGTGGGTGAGTGTGTGGAGAGCTCTGAGGAAACACACAGTCAAGGTTAGAAATAAACACTCGCCAAATGCGGGTTAAAATCAGCTGTGGCGGGAAACGCTGTCAAATCACGAGCCAATTAGGCGTTACTTATTACGTTTACTCACTTTGCTATATATATTAAATACAGCGTATTGCACAGAATCTGCTCATATCTTTCACATCTATCAATACTTGAACACACACGTCAATATGCAATAAATAACGGCACACTTGTTCATTTGCATTGAAGCAATAGCGAAGATTAAAAGCATTTGGTGAACAGAAAAGACATTGTTATTTTCCAACATCAAGATTTTTTGATGTTCTTTGTACTGTATTGATCTGTCCAACTAAAACACATTTATGGTGACAAGGATGAGAATGAAATAGGAAGGGAGCAGGGTTGGGGAGTAACGGAATACATGTAACGGCGTTATGTAATCAGGATACAAAAATCCAGTAACTGTAATCCGTTACAGTTACGTCAAAAAACGTAGTAATCAGATTATAGTTACATTTTGAAAAAAGGGGGAATACTTTCAGGATTACAATGGTTTCATTTAAAACTAAATAAATAAGTAGTTTGGCATAATAACACTATATTAAGCGCTGCTTGATTATACAGTAGTTCCTGGTTCTGTTGCCAGTAATGACTCACGTGTGCCACCCGCTGGTGCATGCGCAAATAACAGCTGTCTACAATCTCCTCAGACGCAGATTGAATCACTGCTGCTAGTAGAAACGATGCTGCCTGCGGGTAATTCGCTTTTAATTCATGGAAATTCCGCTGCTATTTTGTAGAAATTAGGAGAGTAGCTTTTTTAGTACCCAAAATGTCCTTTCTTATCTTTTCTCGCGTAACGGGATGTTCGCTGTCTAGGTAACGTAGGGGAACTCCCACTGCCAACGCCCCACGTCCAGTCAGGCAAATTAAGAAAGATCACGGCTTTAGTCAACATGTAGGCCTATTTTAAAATAAACTAATATGTAGATTGTGTAAAAATTTTAAATGTTGTGTTTTAATTTTTTGGTTAAAAATTCATTAAAAATAAAACAAAATAATCTGTAATACCATACATTAGCCACTAGATGTCTGTATAGCCCTTTACATAAATATATATTCAGGCATGTGTGTATATTTAGCAAATATTGTACACTGGACCAAATTCTTAATAAAAAAAAAAAAAAAAAAAACATTTTTAATAATATTTCTTCTTGCTTGACTTTATTTATATACGTGACCTTGAAGTAATCCCAAAGTAATCGGTTACATTACTTTCATATTATAGTACTTGGATTACGTTACTGAATACTTTTTTTATGAAGTAATTTGTAACTGTAACGGAATACATTTTTAAAGTAACCCTCCCAAGCCTGGAAGGGAGGAGATGCTGGATGACAGGATTTTGTTTGAATAAGAAATTAATGTATGAAATCCAAATTTTATTATATATAAAAATAAGAAGAAAAAAAGAGAAATAAACCAGATTAACTACGTCACAGCTAAATATATATATATATATAAGCAAGCAAGCTGTCACAAGCTGTAACGTAGTTAATCTGGTTTATTTAATTTTTTTATCTTTCTTACTTTTAGCTAGTAGAAGTTCTAAATGGCCAGTAACTTAAACATTTTGTAGCCAAATTGGCCGGTGAGTGGAAAAGTTAATTTCAAACCTGGACACAATCATCTCCAGCTAATGAAGAACACAACCGATCCGACTCGACAGACTCACACACTCGTCTTCATCGCACATGGTTAAATCAGAGTCGTGCTGTAATGGAAACGTATGGCTGTGCAGCTGTGCGGATCCAATGGTGTGTGTGTGTGTGTGTGTGTGTGTGCCGTTACTCACAGCGAGCTCTTCTGTTGAGTAAACATGACATTAACACTCAGAGCTGCTCACTCTTCACTCTCATTAAACAGCAGATTTAGCAGGAGACGCCGTCGTTAGATGAGCAGAAGCTGCCAGAGCAAATACTGTTTCAATCTCTGTCTTATTCAAAGCAGAGAGAGAGAGAGAGAGAGAGAGAGAGAGAGAGAGAGAGAGAGAGAGACATGACAGAGTCTGTGCGGTTATTGAGTATATGGGGATTGTGTGGTTATTGAGTATATGGGGATTGTGTGGTTATTGAGTATATGGGGATCGTGTGGTTATTAAGTATATGGGGATCGTGTGGTTATTGAGTATGGGGGATCGTGTGGTTATTGAGTATATGGGATCGTGTGGTTATTGGGTATATGGGAGATCGTGCGGTTATTGAGTATATGGGGATCATGCGGTTATTGAGTATATGGGGATCATGTGGTTATTGAGTATATGGGGATCGTGCGGTTATTGAGTATATGGGGATCATGCGGTTATTGAGTATATGGGGATCATGTGGTTATTGAGTATATGGGGATCGTGTGGTTATTGAGTATATTCAATTCAAATTTCTTTATTGTCCTCCTTGAGGCAAATTGTTTTGCAGCAAAACAGTTAAGTTTGAAAACATATACAATCACACACACAATACAAATACGAGAAAGACTCTGCCTTCTTGCTAGCGTTAAAAAACAAGATAAAAACAATACAGCAGACATCAAAGCGTGATATGTTATATACGCTTTGATGCAGAATTAAAAAGTAGAATAGCCGCGGGTACAAATGAGTGTCTATACCTATTTGTTCTAATTTTGGGAAGTGTCATTCGTAGTCCAGATGGCAACATCTGAAATTCAGACTGCAGGGGATGTGAGTTGTCTGGCAGAATAGATTTAGCCCCATTTAGCATCTGCAGCTGATAAAGTTCCTCCAGACCCTTCTGCTTAGAGCCTGTAATACTGCTGCTCACCTTAATTACCCTTGAAAGGGAATGTTTTTGTTTTATAGTCGTAGATCCGTACCAGCAGATTAAAGAAAAGGTGACAACTATATATATATGTATATGGGGGATTGTGTGGTTATTGAGTATATGGGGGATTGTGTGGTTATTGAGTATATGGGGGATCGTGTGGTTATTGAGTATATGGGGGATTGTGTGGTTATTGAGTATTTGGGGATTGTGTGGTTATTGAGTATATGGGGGATCGTGTGGTTATTGAGTATATGGGGGATTGTGTGGTTATTGAGTATTTGGGGATTGTGTGGTTATTGAGTATATGGGGGATCGTGTGGTTATTGAGTATATGGGGGATTGTGTGGTTATTGAGTATTTGGGGATTGTGTGGTTATTGAGTATATGGGGGATTGTGTGGTTATTGAGTATATGGGGGATTGTGTGGTTATTGAGTATATGTGTGATTGTGTGGTTATTGAGTATATGGGGGGATTGTGTGGTTATTGAGTATATGGGGGATTGTGTGGTTATTGAGTATATGGGGGATTGTGTGGTTATTGAGTATATGGGGATCGTGTGGTTATTGAGTATATGGGAATCGTGTGGTTATTGAGTATATGTGTGATTGTGTGGTTATTGAGTATATGGGGATCGTGTGGTTATTGAGTATATGTGTGATTGTGTGGTTACTGAGTATATGTGTGATTGTGTGGTAATTGAGTATATGTGTGATTGTGTGGTTATTGAGTATATGGGGGATCGTGTGGTTATTGAGTATATGGGAATCGTGTGGTTATTGAGTATATGTGTGATTGTGTGGTTATTGAGTATATGGGGATCGTGTGGTTACTGAGTATATGTGTGATTGTGTGGTAATTGAGTATAAGTGTGATTGTGTGGTTACTGAGTATATGTGTGATTGTGTGGTTATTGAGTATATGTGTGATTGTGTGGTTATTGAGTATATGGGGGATTGTGCGGTTATTGAGTATATGGGGGATTGTGTGGTTATTGAGTATATGGGGATTGTGTGGTTATTGAGTATATGGGGATTGTGTGGTTATTGAGTATATGGGGATTGTGCGGTTATTGAGTATATGGGGGATTGTGCGGTTATTGAGTATATGGGGGATTGTGCGGTTATTGAGTATATGGGGGATTGTGTGGTTATTGAGTATATGGGGATTGTGTGGTTATTGAGTATATGGGGATCGTGTGGTTATTGAGTATATGTGGGATTGTGTGGTTATTGAGTATATGTGGGATTGTGTGGTTATTGAGTATATGGGGGATTGTGTGGTTATTGAGAATAGGGGGATTGTGTGGTTATTGAGTATATGGGGATTGTGTGGTTATTGAGTATATGTGGGATTGTGTGGTTATTGAGAATAGGGGGATTGTGTGGTTATTGAGTATATGGGGGATTGTGTGGTTATTGAGAATAGGGGGATTGTGTGGTTATTGAGTATATGGGGGATTGTGTGGTTATTGAGTATATGGGAAATGCAGGAAAACAGAAAGGCACTTCATTTGGGCGTTCAGGGTTTTCACAAGTAACAGAGTTTCGGTATTCAGTGTTCTGCTCAGTTTAACAACTAACACATTTTATTCCGCAAAAATTTCGCAAACTTCCCCCCAAAATTCAGAGTCAAAAAATCTGCTGCTTCCACCTACACCTTGTTGTGGGTTACTAGTGTGTGTGTGTGAGTGAGTGAGTGAGTGATTAAGTGAGTGAGTGTGTGAGTGATTAAGTGAGTGAGTGTGTATGTAAGGAGACAATCAGAACAAGATGCGTGTGTGTGTAGGCGGTGCACCGGTTTGAAAACAGTGGCGGTGAATAAATTACTAAGCATTTGAAAAATCCTCTTTACTCTGAATGTGTTAGCTAGGTTAGTGTGTGTGCGCCGATCCAGACGTTTAGTCACAGTATAGAAACGTGGCCTTTAAAGATGTGAGGTGTGTCAAATCGGGCTGTTCTATCTGAGTAATCCACACAGTGAAGCCCACTCATTTAAGCGCAGGTGTGTGAGTCAGTGTAAATGCGGTAAATTCTGGTAAACGTGGAGTGTGTTTGGCCATTTCGTACAGTGGGAGAAGAGTGATGTGTGCTGTGTGTGTTTCAGGAGTGTGTGTGTGAACCAGCGGCCCGTGTGCTGTTTGTGTTTCAGGAGTGTGTGTGTGTGTGTGTGTGTGTGTGTGTGTGTGAACCAGCGGCCCGTACAGTGGGAGAAGAGTGATGTGTGCTGTGTGTGTTTCAGGAGTGTGTGTGTGAACCAGCGGCCCGTGTGCTGTTTGTGTTTCAGGAGTGTGTGTGTGTGTGTGTGTGTGTGTGTGAACCAGCGGCCTGTACAGTGGGAGAAGAGTGATGTGTGTTTTCCTCTGTGTGTGTGTTGCAGGCGCGTGTGTGAACCAGCGGCCCGATCTCTTCGGTTGTGCCGTCGCTGAGGTCGGGGTCATGGACATGCTCAAGTTTCACAGGTTCACCATCGGTCACGCCTGGACCACCGACTACGGCTGTGCGGACGATCCGGAGCAGTTTCAGTGGCTCATCAAGTAGGGCTTCCGGTCTTCTGGACAACCTGGAACACTATAACCAAATAAAATAATAGTCAAGTCAAGTCTCCTTCATTTATACAGCGCTTTAACAATATAGATTGTTTCAAAGCATCTTTACAGTGATAATAGGAGATTACAGTAACAGAGTGTTTATTGTCCAGATAAAGTTAGTTTTGATTGATTCACTTCCATCGCAACAAAAACTTTGAATGCGTTCTGGCCAGTTTCTTTGAATACTTACCATGAGTGTGATGTGTCCGGCACAGGTACTCTCCCCTCCACAACCTCCCTCAGGCTCCTGGAGCCGGCGGCCCGTATCCCGCCATGCTGTTGCTGACGGCGGATCACGACGACCGTGTGGTTCCTCTACACACACTGAAGTACGCAGCGGCTCTCCAGCACGGCATGGGCCGAAGCCCGGCTCAGAAACAGCCACTGATGGTGCGAGTCGACACACGCAGCGGACACGGGTCCGGCAAACCCACCGCTAAAGCCATCCTGGAGGACACACACGTCTTCTCCTTCATAGCGCACACACTGGGACTCGGCTGGAGAGAGTGAGAAGAGGAACACACTTACACTGCCAGTCAGAAGCTCTGGATCGGTACGATTTTTAGGTAAGATTCACCAAGGCTGCCTTTATTAAATAAAAACAACAACAACAAAAAAAACCAGTAACATTGTAAAATATTAATGTAAATCATCTGTTTTCTATGTGAATATATAGTGAAGTGTAATTTATTCCTGTGATCAAAGCTGAATGTTCAGCATCATTACTCCAGTCTTCAGTGTCACATGATCCTTCACAAATCACTCTAATATGATGATTTGATGATCAAGAAACATTTATGATTATTATCAGTGTTGAACACAGTTATTACAATTTTTATTTCAGGATTCTTTGATGAATAGAAAGTTCAGAAGAACAGCATTATCTGAAATACAATCTTTTGTAACATTAAACACGACCGTTCAAAAGTTTGGGATCAGTAAGAATTTTTATTTTAGTTTTTGGAGGAAAGAAATAAAAGAAATCAATACTTTTATTCATCAAGGATTAATTAAATTGATCAAAAGTTACAGTAAAAACATTTATGATGTTTCAAAAGCTTCTATTTCAGATAATGCTGTTATTTTGAACTTTATATTCATCAAAGAATCTTGAAATAAAAATGTAAATAACTGTTTTCAACACTGATAATAATCATAAATGTTTCTTGAGCATCAAATCCTCATATTAGAGTGATTTGTGAAGGATCATGTGACACTGAAGACTGGAGTAATGATGCTGAAAATTCAGCTTTGATCACAGGAATAAATTACACTTTACTATATATTCAC
>NC_138736.1:648528-688528 GCF_965113295.1 Leuciscus leuciscus
TGATGAGTGTGTATGATGTGTGTATGATGTGTGTGTATCACGGGTGTGTATGATGTGTGTATGATGAGTGTGTGTGATGAGTGTGTATGATGTGTGTATGATGAGTGTGTATGATGTGTGTATGATGTGTGTGTATCACGGGTGTGTATGATGTGTGTATGATGAGTGTGTGTGATGAGTGTGTATGATGTGTGTATCACAGGTGTGTATGATGTGTGTATGATGAGTGTGTATGATGTGTATGATGAGTGTGTATGATGTGTGTATGATGTATGTGTATCACGGGTGTGTATGATGTGTGTATGATGAGTGTGTGTGATGAGTGTGTATGATGTGTGTATCACAGGTGTGTATGATGTGTGTATCACAGGTGTGTATGATGAGTGTGTGTGATGAGTGTGTATGATGTGTGTATCACAGGTGTGTATGATGTGTGTATCACGGGTGTGTATGATGTGTGTATGATGAGTGTGTATGATGTGTGTATCACGGGTGTGTATGATGTGTGTATGATGAGTGTGTATGATGTGTGTATCACAGGTGTGTATGATGTGTGTATCACAGGTGTGTATGATGTGTGTATGATGAGTGTGTATGATGTGTGTATCACAGGTGTGTATGATGTGTGTATCACGGGTGTGTATGATGTGTGTATGATGAGTGTGTATGATGTGTGTATCACAGGTGTGTATGATGTGTGTATGATGTGTGTATGATGAGTGTGTATGATGTGTGTATCACAGGTGTGTATGATGTGTGTATGATGAGTGTGTATGATGTGTGTATCACAGGTGTGTATGATGTGTGTATGATGAGTGTGTATGATGTGTGTATCACAGGTGTGTATGATGTGTGTATGATGAGTGTGTATGATGTGTGTATCACAGGTGTGTATGATGTGTGTATGATGAGTGTGTATGATGTGTGTATCACAGGTGTGTATGATGTGTGTATGATGAGTGTGTATGATGTGTGTATCACAGGTGTGTATGATGTGTGTATGATGTGTGTATGATGTATGTGTGGATTCAGGCAGCGACTGGAAGACCGCGAGCAAACACAATAAGTCCAGGGTCCCTGTATTGTATTTTTTTAATAACATGTTTCAATATTGCAACAGCCTCTGCTTTTCTAACAGGTAAAAATCATGAAATATTCCAAACCAAAAAGAAAAGAAAAAAAGACTTGATTATTTCAAACAACTTTTCTTCGCTACTCGCCTAATTCAAACAAGAAGTCATTTTAACACAGTGAGAGGATCTCATTCAACACATTATTATTCAAACAAATTATAAAAATAGATTGCATTTTCAAATACATATTTACAGTATCAAACAGAGATCAGAATGATACACTCAATGCAAAGGGGAGTCGAGTCTTGTTCGGTAAAGGGTGATTAAACTACAGTACAGCATGTCTTTGTCCTTTAGATTTTGAAGCGATTATTAATTCTGTAACGCCACCATCAGATATGATATGGCTGTAATAATGATGAATATGCATGTCTAAAACAGGGAAAATTATGCTTCTATTATTTAATATTACCAAAACTTGGCTTCATTTGTTTATATCCTGAAAATCGAGAACAACCCAATACAGTATGAGAAAGAAAATCCAGTCATTTGTTTTGTACTATATGTATTTGTCATGATGTTTGTAAAACTCTTTATTAATGTGATTTGCATCAACGTGTTTCAATGATCAAATTGCGAATGTTCTGAATTAGGGTTTCACTCAATACTGCTTAAACACATCCAAGTCCAACCAAGTCTTGTTCACACGCTCACATCACACAGTAAATCTAAACTCACTAACACTAGAACATTCAGAACATTCCTGTTAAACAACAACCACTTCCTTTGTAGAAAACAGCAACATCAAGTACTAAACACGTCTGAGAGAATCAGACAACTGCCGTCGCAGAGGGAAAATAAAGTCTGTAAGTGTGTGTTTACATCCCCATCACTCGCTCACTCGCTCACTCACTCACACTCTCACTCACTCACTCACTCGCTCACTCGCTCACTCACTCGCTCACTCGCTCACTCACTTACTCGCTCACTCACTCGCTCACTCACTCGCTCACAATCGCTTGCTCACTCACTCACTCACAATCGCTTGCTCACTCACTCACTCACTCACACACACACACTCTCATTCACTCACTCGCTCACTCTCACAATCACTCGCTCATTCACTCACTCACTCACAGTCGCTTGCTCACTCACTCACTCGCTCACTCTCACAATCACTCGCTCATTCACTCACTCACTCACTCACAGTCGCTTGCTCACTCACTCACTCGCTCACTCTCACAATCACTCGCTCATTCACTCACTCACTCACAGTCGCTTGCTCACTCACTCACTCGCTCACTCTCACAATCACTCGCTCACTCACTCACTCACTCACTCACTCGCTCGCTCACTCGCTCACTCACTCACTCGCTCATTCACTCACTCACTCACTCACTCACTCACTCACTCACTCACTCACTCACTCTCACAATCACTCGCTCGCTCACTCACTCACTCACTCACTCACTCACTCACTCACTCACTCACTCACTCACTCACTCACTCACTCACTCACTCGTTTGCTCAATAAATCACTCACTCACTCTCAAAGTTCAGGAAAAAATAAATGACACAAACAGCAATCCAAGAGCATTTTGATGAAATGACAGCTGAATGTCCAGATTCAGTGCTGTGTTTTCCATTTTCAAACATAATATTTTTGCATTCAAAAACTGAGCTCCAATAAGCTTCAGTAAACAGATAAATAATTCATCATCTAATAAATATGATACAAGTTTCTGTAAGTCATGGATGCTGCAGTGCAAACATTGTCTCTATAGTAGACAGAAGGAGAAAACTTAACGAGTACAGATGTCCGACAATAATAATTTTAACTCAGAAATTTCCTTCAGAAATATGGAAGCCCATTAGTGCCATATAAGAAAAAGAAATCATGCATGTCATAATTTCATCTTTTTATGTCAATTTAGTCATAATTTCAACTTTTCATCTCAGAATTATGACTTGTATGTGGTATGTCATCATTTTGACTGTAATAATTGTAAAAAAATATATTTAAAAATGAAATTATGACAGTCACAATTGACTTTTTGTCATAATGTCATGTTTTCATGTCAGTATCAACTTAGTGTGTCAATTTAGTCAATTTAACCTTTTATCTTATATTTATAACTATAACTTTTTTTGTCAATTATCATCTCATAATGAAAAGTTGAAATTGAAAAAAGTCGAAACTGACATAAAAGTCATAATTATTACAGAAAAATTGCAATTATGACATACTAGGTCATAATTATGATACTGAAAATATAAAATAAAATAAACAATCTAAATTATGACTGTCAATTTACTTTTTTTGTCATAATTAGGACTATATCATATTTTTGACTTTTCATCTCAGAATGACTTAGTACATCATAATTTCAACATATAATGTCATAGTTAAGATTTACAAGAGCATGATTTGTTTTCTTATGCGGCGGAACTGGGCTTCTATACAGAAATGAGAATAAAGTGTGGAGAAAGAAAGCCAAAAGAAAAAAAGTATGGGAAAGACAGAAAAAGGGATTTACATGTTTTTTAAGATTTCTTACACCAGAACTCAACTTATTTCCTGAAGACACGGCGAGATCTTCTCCCGTTCGGAGCAGCGAGCGCTCTCGGTTCTGTCCACGTTATAGGAGGATCAGTGGCTTGAAGCACGAGTTCTTTTGCTTGGATAAAGAAAAAGGCCCTTTTGAGAGTCAGACGAGCTTCTCCAGGACAGAGACGAGGCTCTCGGTCACCGTTAAGGAACAGCACAGGTTATTCTAGAGGAATCTTCTCGCTCGTGACATCGTCCCCTCAGTAGCGATGCAGTGTTCACCCCACGAGAAGATAAAGGAAGGAGGAAAGGAAGATTAGGAAAAGAAGTGAGGTTATGATCTCCTCCTGTCTGCTGAAGGGCTTCTGGGTAATCGTGAGAACATCTGTCTGTCTGTCAGACCTGAACCCCTCGTCCGTGCATCTGGATCACCTGAGCTCTCAGAGTCTGTATGGCAGACAGGATCAGTTTCTGGTGCTCCAGAGAGGTGATGCCCAGACTCAACACATCCCTGCAGAAACAACAGAACCCGTCACACACACACAAACACGCTCACTCGCTCGCTCACTCACTCAAAGACTCACTCACTCACTCACTCACTCACTCACTCACTCACTCACTCACTCACTCACTCACACAATCACTCACACAATCACTCACTCACAGACTCACACAATCACTCACTCACATAATCACTCACTCACTCACACACACATACACACACACACAGGTCACTCACTGAACGGTCATGCGAGCCACGGACTCCAGGTAACAGTATCCAGCCGCAGTGAAGTTGTCTTTATAGCGGCCCATGTCTACAGCCTCCAGCCACTCGCCGACTGAACTGAAGGAGGGGAAGGAGGGAAGCGTTCGCTCCGCTAGCGATACGGACGAGCCCAACGTCCTGCAGAAAGAGAGAGAGAGAGAGAGAGAGAGAGAGAGAGAAGCTCTTTGAAGGACGTGTTTCAGTGACAAAGCAAACGAAAAACATCCGTAAAACGACCTCAAGAAAAAACTGCTGATATGCTGAGAGGAGGTGCAGGAGACGGGAGAACAGTATGATCCGGTGAGGAACGGGAAGAGGAGGTGCAGGAGACAGGAGAACAGTATGATCTGGTGAGGAATGGGAAGAGGAGGTGCAGGAGACAGGAGAACAGTATGATCTGGTGAGGAATGGGAAGAGGGTGTGCAGGAGACGGGAGAACCGTTTGATCTGGTGAGGAATGGGAAGAGGAGGTGCAGGAGACAGGAGAACAGTATGATCTGGTGAGGAACGGGAAGAGGAGGTGCAGGAGACAGGAGAACAGTATGATCTAGTAAGGAATGGGAAGAAGAGGAGGAGCAGGAGTCCGGAGAACCGTATGATCTGGTGAGGAATGGGAAGAGGAGGTGCGGGAGACGGGAGAACCGTCTGATCCGGTGAGGAATGGGAAGAGGGTGTGCAGGAGACGGAAGATCCGTATGATCTGGTGAGGAATGGGAAGAGGAGGTGCAGGAGACGGGAGAACCGTATGATCCGGTGAGGAATGGGAAGAAGAGGAGGTGTAGGAGACGGGAGAACAGTATGATCTGATGAGAAATGGGAAGAGGAGGTGCAGGAGAACCGTATGATCCGGTGAGGAATGGGAAGAAGAGGAGGAGCAGGAGACAGGAGAACAGTATGATCTGATGAGAAATGGGAAGAGGAGGTGCAGGAGAACCGTATGATCCGGTGAGGAATGGGAAGAAGAGGAGGTGCAGGAGACGGGAGAACAGTATGATCTGGTGAGAAATGGGAAGTGGAGGTGCAGGTTACAGGAGAACAGTATGATCTGGTGAGGAATGGGAAGAGGAGGTGCAGGAGACGGGAGAAGAGTATGATCTGGTGAGGAATGGGAAGAGGAGGTGCAGGAGACAGGAGAACCATCTGATCCGGTGAGGAATGGGAAGAGGAGGAGCAGAAGATAGGAGAACAGTATGATCTGGTGAGGAATGGGAAGAGGGTGTGCAGGAGACGGGAGAACAGTATGATCCAGTGAGGAATGGGAAGAGGGTGTGCAGGAGACGGGAGAACAGTATGATCTGGTGAGGAATGGGAAGAGGAGGTGCAGGAGACGGGAGAACAGTATGATCTGGTGAGGAATGGGAAGAGGAGGTGCAGGAGACGGGAGAACCGTCTGATCCGGTGAGGAATGGGAAGAGGAGGGGCAGAAGATAGGAGAACAGTATGATCTTGTGAGGAATGGGAAGAAGGGGAGGTGCAGGAGACGGGAGAACAGTATGATCTGGTGAGAAATGGGAAGTGGAGGTGCAGGTTACAGGAGAACAGTATGATTTGGTGAGGAATGGGAAGAGGGTGTGCAGGAGACGGGAGAACAGTATGATCTGGTGAGGAATGGGAAGAGGAGGTGCAGGAGACGGGAGAACCGTCTGATCCGGTGAGGAATGGGAAGAGGAGGTGCAGAAGATAGGAGAAAAGTATGATCTGGTGAGGAATGGGAAGAGGAGGTGCAGGAGACGGGAGAACAGTATGATCTGGTGAGGAATGGGAAGAGGGTGTGCAGGAGACGGGAGAACAGTATGATCTGGTGAGGAATGGGAAGAGGAGGTGCAGAAGATAGGAGAACAGTATGATCTGGTGAGGAATGGGAAGAGGAGGTGCAGAAGATAGGAGAACAGTATGATCTGGTGAGGAATGGGAAGAGGAGGTGCAGGACACGGGAGAACAGTATGATCAATACTGTTCTGGAAGGAGTGTAGTCTCATCATGTACTCACTGACGGACGCGTGAGAGGACGCTGGCGTGTATGTCGCCGCTTCTCATGCTCACAAACAAAAAATCGCTAAACTACAGCTATTCTGCGATTATTCTTCTGTTATTTCAAGCTCCTGCTACAACGGACAGGCTATTTTATCAATCTTGGCTACTTTCTGATGATTCTAAAACTGCTAACAGCAACTGCTAACAGCAGTAATTCATCTCGGTCAATGGCAGTAATTTTTACCTCTGGTAATGGCTTGATTACCTTTGGTGTTCTCTGTTGAAGTTCGGATGTGTTACTTTCTGGTGGATGGTTTTGTGGCTTGTAAGTTGAGCTAACGCTAGCGGCAAGCTAGTGGTCTCCTGGCCATCATGGCTTTCCTCAGATATTGCGTTATGGAACTCAAGAATCTCAACTCTCACATCGTACCGAGTACTGCCAGCCTTGAGGTGATTAAATCTCTCCATCTTTTACGCCGCCCTCGCTATGTGCACAGGGCTGCGCGACATAAGTTTGTTTACATGGAGACATCACAAGCTATTCCTGTTCTTCGGTCTCTCACTACTCAGCGACGACGTCATCAGAACGAGCCGCGCCTACACTTCTTCAACCTACGGCCCATAGAACGGGCTGTTGATGACGTCATCTCTCATTCTAATGCTTCTGTTCTGATGTCTGTCTCATTTATGCTACTGAACACTCGCTCACTGAATAACAAAGCACCACTCATTCATGACATTATAATTGACAAGAAACTTGATTTTCTTTGTCTAACTGAGACCTGGCAGAATCAAATGGATTTTCTTGCACTTAACCAAGCTACCCCCCAAGGCTATAGATACATTCAAAGGCCTCGTAGTTCTGGACGTGGTGGGGGACTGGCTGTCATACATCATGCTGATTTCAAGATACAAGAAATTCCAGAACATGCCAATTCATTTGAGTGCATTCATTTTGCTCTATCTGGGTCTCTGCAGCTACAAGTGGTTCTTATCTATCGCCCACCTAAAGCATCCACTAGCTTCCTGCCTGAGCTCTCTGATCTTCTTGCTCTGATCTGCCCAACCTCTCCAGCAACCATCTTACTTGGAGACTTTAACATTCATGTTGACTCCAAAAATGCCTATGCTACAGACTTTTTGTCATTATTGGACTGCTTTAATTTTACACAAAATGTAATTGGCCCCACACATACTAAAGGTCATACACTGGACTTGGTATGTTCCTCTGGTATAACCCCAACCCATCTACAAACTATGGACCTGGCTGTTTCTGATCATTATGCAGTCATGTTCTCTGTTACTGTTCACAGCATCTGGTGAGGAATGGGAAGAAGAGGAGGTGCAGGAGACGGGAGAACAGTATGATCTGGTGAGAAATGGGAAGTGGAGGTGCAGGTTACAGGAGAACAGTATGATCTGGTGAGGAATGGGAAGAGGGTGTGCAGGAGACGGGAGAACAGTATGATCTGGTGAGGAATGGGAAGAGGAGGTGCAGGAGACGGGATAACCATATGATCTGGTGAGGAATGGGAAGAGGGTGAGCAGGAGACAGGAGAACAGTATGATCTGGTGAGGAACGGGAAGAGGAGGTGCAGGAGATGGGAAAACAGTATGATCTGGTGAGGAATGGGAAGAGGAGGTGCAGGAGTCGGACAGTACCTGCGTCCCAGGCTGGAGGAGCCGATGCTGTCGGGGCTCCTGATGCTCTTGCTGAGAGCGCTGTGGATCTGAGTGAAGCTCGGCCTCTCCGTTCTCTCCTTCTGCCAGCAGTCCAGCATGAGCTGATGAAGAGACCCGGGACAGTTCACCGGTGCAGGCAGCCGGAACCCATCCTCGATCGCTTTTATTACCTGTGATCAACACACAAACACAACTGAATATTCAGCATTGGGAGACATGGAATGCACACAGATTCACTGTCAATAACACTAGAACATTCAGAACATTCCTGTTAAACAACAACCACTTCCTTTGTAGAAAATAACAACATCAAGAACTAAACACGTCTGAGAGAATCAGACAACTGCCGTCGCAGAGGGAAAATAAAGTCTGTAAGTGTGTTCACATCCCCATCTCACTCACACTCATTTTCAATCCCAGATTTTCAGTGCAACTTTTAGACCCACTGTATGCATGTTATAAATTATTTGTACATGGATAAACAACATTTTTATTAAATATTCCGGCGAGCTTCCTCTGTGTTCTCAAAGCATTCGCCATTGATAGTGACATTTCTGAGTGAAATCAGCGAATTAAATGATTGTTTTACTGCAGAATGTGTCCTTGCCTCCGTTCCTCTATGAGCCTCTCTTTATTACAAATCCTGAATACCATAAAAGCACTGCTTAAAGTCACTTACAATGACAACACAAACATTCTCTAAACCAAATGAATAAAACGAAAGGTTCTTGCTTTGAATGCATTAATGCCTTTGGCTTTCCCAGCAATCATCCATTCAGCCATAAACATGCAGAGAGCCTCAAGAGTTTCACTCTTCTCTTTTCTGTTTAAAACCTTTACGTTGTGAGGCTCATTAATTCATAATGACTTCATAGTTCTAAATGTGTTTTGTCTCACAGGAGAGAAACAGCATTGGCCATCTGGTCATATTATATTATTGTATACACTTATGTTATTCATGCGTTTCATTTTTATGATGCTGTTTCTTAAAATTTTTTGAGGCTTTATTACTGGGGTGTGATGTATTTCAGGGGTTTATTTCCGACACTATGAGGATATTTTGCTGGAGCCGGGAAAAAGAGGCGAGTCAGGACACACGCCGAGCCACTTCTGAGTCTGATCGGTCACGGAGCTGAAGTGGACTTGTGCACGTGCACACACACACACACACACACACACACACACACACACACAACACACACACACACACACACACTTTATCTGAGGTCTTTAAAGGCCCTCCACTTTAGCTACTTTAAAATTTTCATACAAATGCATAACTCTTAACTTCACACATCAAAATCCCATCCGGCCAAAAGAGAGGCAGAGAGAGAGAGAGAGAGAGAGAGAGAGAGAGAATATACATCACAAACAAATGTAAAAGGATTTTAGAAAGATCTAAAGGAGGAGGAGGAAAAGCGAGAGAGAGAGAGAGAGAGAGAGAGAGAGAGAGAGAGAGAGAGAGGATTTGGAAAAGCAACACCAGAAGAAAAGTGATGCAGAACTGCACAGCTGGTGATTCATCAGAAGAAATACAAAGGGCGAGACGCACGTCTTGGTTGCCCATGTCCCAGTACGGTCTCTCTCCGAAGGACATGACTTCCCACATGACGATCCCGAAGCTCCAAACGTCGGATGCGGAGCTGTAACGGTGATACTGAATGGCCTCCGGAGCCGTCCACAGCACCAGACTCTTCCCTGCGTGCTGGAATGAAAGGGAAAGAAATGTTGATCCGGAAACACATCCTCCCGCAAACACAGGAAAGCGATCTCCTGGAGTGAGTGTATTGTGTGTTGTGCCGTACTGAATCCTGACTTCTGCATTCATTTTAACATAACGGAAGCATGAAGCACTGAGGTGTTCTTAAAATACAAAGCATAAAAGTTTGATGAACTCTATGAGAGCTGTGCTTTGACTTTCTGAGGAATGTGCTGACTCCCGTCGGGAAGCGTTTGAGAGTGCAGTGTTGCATTATGGTAAAACACTCACTAGTGTGCTGTAGACCGCCTCGATCTTGTCATCCTGAAGCGGTCTGAAGCCCGACACTTTGCAATCCAGGCTGCTGTTCACCAGGACTTTATGAGCCGCCAGTCGGCGATGGATAAAACCCATCTCTGTCAGATACTTCATCCCAGACGCCACTCCACTCAGCAGATCCACCAGCTGGAGGACCGTCAGCTGACCTTCATGTTTCTGAGAGGAGGAGAGAGGGGAACGGCAGACAGGTTGTCCGAGAGGAAAAGAAAGGACAAAGAAAAAGGGAAAAGTCAAGTCAAGTCCCCTTTATTTATGTAGCTCTTTTTACAATCAATATTGTTTCAAAGCAGCTTTACAGTGATAACAGGAAAATAACACAACAAAGTTTGTTATTTAATTAATTAATTCATTTAGTTCATTTATATATACAGCCGCTCTGGAGAAAACAGTGATGTCATCGTCCAGCTCAGTTCAGTTCTCATATAATAGAGTCAATGCAGGAGATCAATAATATGGATGAATATTAAATTAAATGTAAAGTAAAGGTAAGGAAAGAATAGGGCATTGAAGAAGAAAAGAAAAGGAAAAGCAAAGGAGAGAGAAAGAGTAAATAATACAAGTAATGAAAAAAAAGGACATTTGAGAGGAAATGAAAGGGCAAGAGGAAAGAAAAAGAATGGTAAATTCGGAGAGGGAAGAAAAGGAAAAAATAAAGATAAGGAAAAGAATTGGACATTGGAAAGGAAATGAAAGGGAAAAGAAAGGAAACCGGGAAATGGAAAGGATTGTTTTTCCTTTCCATTTCCCGTTTTCCCTTTCATTTCCTTTTGAAACAGTTCAGAATTGAAGCCCTCAAATATTTATGAGATCTTATAAGAAATAAATCATTTCACGTCTTTTGAAGAATTTCACTTCGTCTGACAAGATAAAATGCTTCACTTGAGTCTCTGTTTTCTTTTTATCATTAAATCACATCTGCACGTTTTATAATGTATCTTACATATTTTACAAGTACCATTTACTGTACTATTGCAGCATTTTGCATCTGAAGGCTGAGAACATTACAATCAGCAGAACAAATGGACACAGAAACACATTCCCGTACCCGCAGGAAAGCGTCGAGGGCTCCGTTGACCGCGCTCTCCACCACGATCATCATAGTGTTGCCTGCAGCAAACACACACACACACACACACACACATATGAAGACCTTCCCATTGTGTGTTTGTTCAATGCATCAGCGGAGAGAGAGAGAGGACAGGATGGGGTCGAGTGGAAAAAACACTTTCATTAAAGTCTAAGTGTTATGTAAGAGATAAAATACAGTCAGACAGAAATTGTGGACAAATAGATAAATATTTAGAATGATGGAACAATAGATGTTTAGAACCTTAAAGAAATAGAACAAGAAACAATAGAATGATAGTCAGACAGACAGACAGATAGATAGACAGACAGATAGATAGATAGATCACAATGATCCAATCAGAATGAAGTATTCTGTCGTGTATTCCCAGTGAGTGATAGAGAGCAGCGCAGAGAAAGATGAGGGAAGTACGCTTCATTAGGGAGGCAGGCAACAGTAAATCCCCAGGTGTTAGAGCAAAAGATAGAGAGAGAAAGAGAGAGAGAGAGATCCCTCAATCATGTACACCGACACCAACAATCTGGAGAATTCAACACCGGCCCAATGAACAGGAGGCTTCGCTATCAGTCTGTTCAATCTGCTGTCTCCTGCTCCATCACTCCTCTGATCAGGGCTCTGAGCTCTGGGTCCGACAGTCGAGCCGTGGAGATCTGGGCTCTGAGCTCTGGGTCCGACGCCCGAGCCGTGGAGATCTGTGTTCTGAGCTCCGAGTCCGACAGCCGAGCCATGGAGATCTGGGCTCTGAGCTCCGGGTCCGACGCCCGAGCCGTGGAGATCTGGGCTCTGAGCTCCGGGTCCGACAGCCGAGCCGTGGAGATCTGGGCTCTGAGCTCCGGGTCCGACAGCCGAGCCGTGGAGATCTGAGCTCTGGGTCCGACAGCCGAGCCGTGGAGATCTGGGCTCTGAGCTCCGGGTCCGACAGCCGAGCCGTGGAGATCTGGGCTCTGAGCTCCGGGTCTGACAGCCGAGCCGTGGAGATCTGGGCTCCGGGTCCGACGCCCGAGCCGTGGAGATCTGGGCTCTGAGCTCCGGGTCCGACGCCCGAGCCGTGGAGATCTGCAGCTGATGGAGAGGAGTGTGGCTTTCCGGAGGTGAACGGCAGGGAAAACTGAGATTTGCAGGTGGAGGTGGAGAAGATTAGAGTCATTAAGGGCCTGCTGTGATTAGGACACCAATTATTCCAGTGTGAACATCTGCTGTTGCGCTCACTGCACACACACACACACACACTCTGCAGAAGTCTGGGTCCTGAAGCCACTTCTCTAACACACACACTCTCAACTGCGTCTCTTCACTTCAATCATGTTCTGCATCTGGAATCAATGTGACTCATTCCTTCAGAACAAACACACAGAGTCCCAGACTAATATCAGTTCTTTAATTCAGCGAATCTGCTCGAGGTCTTCACTCTCTCCAAACACCTTCATCATCCCTCATCCCCTTCAGCAAGAACACACTCGGCACATCCATCTATCAGCTTTATCTCCAGGAGCATCTCATCGATCAGTCTAAAGATGGAACTGTTCGAGTGGGATTCTGCTCGTCCTGATGACATCTCCTTCTCGTCATCGTCTCTGATCTTCACCTCTGACGCTCATCCATCCTACAACTATCGACCCTCTCCTCCCTTTCTGTTCTGGCACTTTTGTGGACCAGCCCATTTATTCAGGGATCCACTTCCCAATAAACCATCCAATCAATGGCTTATCATTCTCTTTTCCATTACTGCAGTGGGACAAGTGGCTCATCCCTCCTTTATTCCTTTTCAATGGAAGGACATCCCATCTATTCCACCCCCTGAATCTCTTTCAGGTGAAGCCATCAAATGCCTAATTCCCCTCGTTCTTTGTCTTTCCCTATCCAGCGAGGAACATCCCGATCACTCTTTCCATACATCTCTCTTTTATTCACAGTCTCTCTGTCTCTACCATAGACTGTAAAAAAGATGGACGCCCCTTCACTCTCTTCCATTGGTGAAAGTGAGGCCGCCAAAGTGCTAATACGGCACTGACATCTTGTGCTGATCTGGGACCTAATTCTGCACAGTAGTGAATGTGAAGTGAAGCCACGAAATCAAGGTTCCGCCCACACTCTCACACACACTCTCACACACACACACACACACACACACACACACACACACACACACACACACACACACACACACACACACACACACACACACACACGCCAACTCATTATGTCAGTGTGAAATAAACAGTTATGGACATGTAGAAAATAAAGCTGTAGCTCCAATCTCCTCCCGAAAATCCCAGACACAAGACAGTTAATGCCTCAGCGACTTCGTTTAGAGAAACTGTCAATCATGATGTCACATTCCCGTTTATATAGCATCAAATAACTAACTAAGACCAAACTTATTTTAAAAAATGAACACTTAAACTTACATCAGTGTGATAAAACTACCTAAAATGACAGAAAACATCTTTGGAAAAATTGTATTTGAGGTGTAATTTGATTGTTTAGTTTCCAATGCATCCCATTAGACTACATGGAGAGGGCGGGGCTTATGAGGTATATTGGGACCAGCCACCGGGGGGCGATCGAGACTCTGGGTTTATGAGCTATACTGGGACCAGCCACCGGGGGGCGATTGAGACTCTGGGTTTATGAGCTATACTGGGACCAGCCACCGGGGGGCAATCGAGACTCTGGGTTTATGAGCTTTACTGGGACCAGCCACCGGGGGGCGATCGAGACTCTGGGTTTATGAGCTATACTGGGACCAGCCACCGGGGGGCGATCGAGACTCTGGGTTTATGAGCTATACTGGGACCAGCCACCGGGGGGCGATTGAGACTCTGGGTTTATGAGCTATACTGGGACCAGCCACCGGGGGGCAATCGAGACTCTGGGTTTATGAGCTATACTGGGACCAGCCACCGGGGGGCGATCGAGACTCTGGGTTTATGAGCTATACTGGGACCAGCCACCGGGGGGCGATTGAGACTCTGGGATTATGAGCTATACTGGGACCAGCCACCGGGGGGCGATCGAGACGCTGGGTTTATGAGCTATACTGGGACCAGCCACCGGGGGGCGATCGAGACTCTGGGATTATGAGCTATACTGGGACCAGCCACCGGGGGGCGATCGAGACGCTGGGTTTATGAGCTATACTGGGACCAGCCACCGGGGGGCGATCGAGACTCTGGGTTTATGAGCTATACTGGGACCAGCCACTGGGGGGCAATCGAGAAGCTTTGGCTTCACTTTTCAGCACTTGTGCAGCACGCTCGGTCTCAACTGACCTCTGGTAATGACTCCCTCCAGACGCACGATGTTAGCGTGATCGAACTGTCCCAGAATTCCCGCCTCGCAGAGGAAGGAGCGCCTCTGTTTCTCCGAGCATCCGGAGCGGAGCGTCTTTATGGCCACGGGAAGCTCGCGTTTGCTGGGAAGCTTCAGGCAGCCGCGACACACCTCGCCGAAGTCTCCTGCGTGGACAAGAGGTCAAAGGTCACTCGTTGTTTAAAGGAAGGGTGTAACAATGACACCTTAAAATAAAGAGTAACCCCAATTTACTTCTACTTAATGTACTTACTATAGGGTTAGGGTAGGATTAGGGTTTGGTTGAGGGTTAGTTGCATGTAATTATGCATAATTGACTGTTATTACTATGGTAAAATATGTAAGGACACTGTAAAATAAAGTGTTACCAAAATTGGTATAGAAACAATTTTCATTCAGAAATTGCAAGTAAATTTTACAAAGAGTTACAAGGAAAAAGCAAATGAATTAAATGTGAAATTTTGAAGTAAATAGTATTTTCATATTCCAATAATCTTTTTTATTTACAATTTCGAAAATCATTTGTTACAGTGTATATTAATTACTGTATAGATAGATGTATTTACCTACAAAAAAGGATTTTATTTATTTATTTTCAACAAGTTACATGAGAGCTGCATAAAATACAATACAATAAAACCCAAATAAAAATAGAAAAATGCAGCAGTTTAAAATGACACACGATGTTTTACATTTGTTATTTTCAATATATATGATGCCACTTGGAAATATTATAAGGAAACATGGAATTAGTTTCCATTGTTATGCTGATGACACTCAAATATATATTTCATCAAGGCCGGATGAAAACGCTAAATTTTCCAAATTGACAGAGTGTGTTAAAGATATAAAAGATTGGATGACGCGTAATTTTCTTTTATTAAATCCAGACAAGACAGAGGTAATACTTATCGGTTCAAAAAAACGCCCACAAAACCTTGCACAATACAACTTTAACATCATAGGATGTCCTGTTACTTTATCCTCTACAGTAAAAGACCTGGGTGTTATACTCGATTGCAACCTGTCTTTTGAAAATTTCATATGTTACAAAAACAGCCTTTTTCCACCTTAGAAACATTGCTAAGCTACGTAATATGCTATCAGTTTCTGATGCAGAAAAGTTAGTTCATGCATTCATGACCTCGAGACTGGATTACTGTAATGCTTTATTAGCTGGTTGTCCTGCATCCTCAATAAACAAGCTACAGTTAGTCCAAAATGCCGCCGCTAGAGTTCTTACGAGATCAAGAAAATATGATCATATAACACCGATTTTATCATCACTGCATTGGTTACCTATAAAGCTCCGTATTAATTACAAGGTATTGCTACTGACTTATAAAGCCCTAAACGGCTTAGCTCCAGTCTATTTAACGGATCTTCTATCGCCCTATAATCCATTGCGCTCTTTAAGATCACTAAATTCAAGGCTTTTGGTCATACCTAGGATATTCAGAACCACCAAAGGAGGGAGAGCATTTTCACATTTGGCTCCAAAACTCTGGAATAGTCTTCCTGATACTGTTCGTTGCTCAGACTCGCTCTCCCAGTTTAAAACTAGATTAAAGTCGCATCTCTTCAGCCAGGCATTCATATAATCCCACAGTTCAAACTACAATCCGGCCTCTAGCTCATAAATGCCAGAGGAGAACTGGCCCCCGACTGAGCCTGGGTTCTCCCAAGGTTTTTTTTTCTCCATTAGGTCACCTGATGGAGTTTTAGGACACCATTAGGTCACTTGATGGAGTTTTTCGGTTCCTTGCCACTGTTGCCTTTGGCTTGCTCAGTTGGGGATATTTTGGGGATATTTAATTTAATTTTATCAATCAATAAATTCCTCTTGAAATAAACTTTGTTGTATTATTTAAATTTAAAGTTTTAAAGTGACACGTGACGGCCAAGTATGGTAACCTATACTTGGAATTTGACCTCTGCATTTAACCCATCCAAGTTAAAGGAGAAGTTCACTTTTGAAAAAACTTTTGCTGATAATTTACTCACCCCCATGTCATCCAAGATGTCCATGTCTTTCTTTCTTCAGTCGAAAAGAAATTAAGGTTTTTGATGAAAACATTCCAGGATTTTTCCACATATTATGGATTCCATTGGGACCCAAACGGTTCAAGGTCCAAATGACAGTTTCATTGCCGCTTCAAAGGGCTTTAAACGATACCAGACGATGAATAAGGGTCTTATCTAGCGAAACGATCGGTCATTTCAAAAATAAAATAAAAAGTTGACGTTTTATAAGCACAAATGTTCGCCTTGCTCTGTTCTGTGATGCGCGTTCGTGACGTCACGTAATACGCAATTACGTTGAAAAGGTCAAGTTTGATGTGTTTACAAATGTGCGGAAGGAGGACCATATAAACATTTTCAAATGTATTTGTGTCAGTTTATCGTTTAAAATGCCCATTTCGTGTGCGCATCCTGAGTGTTTTAATATTAAAAAGCCAAAAAGAACATTTTCTTCAATTTTTCAAGCGTGACCTTTTCAACGTAATTGCGTATTACGTGACGTCACGAACGCGCATCACAGAACAGAGCAAGCCGAACATTTGTGCTTATAAAACGTCAACTTTTTATTTTATTTTTGAAATGACCGATCGTTTCGCTAGATAAGACCCTTATTCATCGTCTGGTATCGTTTAAAGCCCTTTGAAGCGGCAATGAAACTGTCATTTGGACCTTGAACCGTTTGGGTCCCAATGGAATCCATAATATGTGAAAAAATCCTGGAATGTTTTCATCAAAAACCTTAATTTCTTTTCGACTGAAGAAAGAAAGACATGGACATCTTGGATGACATGGGGGTGAGTAAATTATCAGCAAAAGTTTTTTTAAAAGTGAACTTCTCCTTTAATGCACACACATTAGGAGCAGAGTAGTGAGTAGTTAACACACACACACACACTGCAAACGTGGATACACACACCCAGAGCAGCGGGCAGCCTTTGTGTGGCGCCCGGGGAGCGATTAGGGGTTAGGTGCCTTGCTCATGGGCACCTCAGTCATTTCCCACCGGTTCTGGAATCGAACCAGCAACCTTCGGGTTACCAGTTCAACTCCCTAACCACTAGGCCATGACTGCTTTAATACTGTGAAGCTGCTTTGATACAATCTGTATTGTGAAAAGCGCTATACAAATAAACTTGACTTGACTTGACTTGACATTTACATATGATAAAAAGTCTAAAGGTTTTCTGGTACACCGTTTCTGTCTCTTGTTTTCCAGCACAAATATCTAAACATTCTTAAATCAAGATACATTTACAGGAGAAGCAAAATGCAAAACTTAAGCAAAACCTAAAACAAGAAGAAATATCTGTCAGAAAAATATCATTCAAAGAGAAAACTTTCTGATGATATTTTAAGATGATATTTTTTCTTGTTTTAAGCACAAACTCACTTCATTTTGACAACTTTTTCATTAAACGAGACTTAATATCTTCAGTCATGTTGCTTCTGGATTGAATGTATCTTGATTTAAGAATGTTTAGATATTTGTGCTGGAAAACAAGACACTGAGAAAAGAACATGATGTTTGGCAGTGTAAGATCTAATTAAACAAGCTTACTAAATAAAGAAGTGGTCCAAAAAACAGGTCAGTCTTAAACAATACGTCTAACGAAAAGAGGAATCTTGCAGAACACACACATTACGTCAGCAGAAATATTTTACAGCGAACAGGAGTGTTGTGTAGTTTAGCGAGTGTTTGGTGTGATCTACACCTGTGTGGACGATCCTCTCGATCTTGATGCTGGAGACGTCCAGCTCTTTGGCAAACGCATGAACAGCCTGGAGAAGATCTTCACACGTCTCCGGGTCAATGTAGGTCCTTCTGGTCGGGATTTTAACTGAAATGTAAGAAAAGTTCTAATTAGTGCTTCTTGCTAAATCAAGGATCACTATTATTGTTTAAGCGACTAAAAATTCTGTATTACGCAGCCAGACAAGTAATTTGGTGATATCACTTTGTAAAGAAAGACTACATGCCTACGCACATATATATTCAAACGCGCATATCTATAGACTAAACACGTGATACGCATGTGCACGATATCAGTGCTTTCACAGATTCATGTTTTTGAAGTTTAAACGGAGATGATAACGTTTTTCAATGGAATGTATTTCAAAGTTTGCGTTCTCGAGCACCAAACACTGTTGTTGTGCAAATGAACGTCCAGAACACATGCTGTGTGTGAATGTGCTGGTGCTTTAACTCATGCTGAACATCAAAAATATATATTTTTTTGTGTTTTTATATTTATGTACATTGCTGGTTCTTTGTGTGTATGCATGTAGAAACACAAGCAACAAAAATGTCCCCATGGGGATAATAAAGTAGTCAAGTCAAGTCATCACACAACACTCTGTCGGAGGGAACAGGCTTTGTTTGATTAACCAACATCTGGAGTTCAACATTAGTTAAACAGATTCACAACCGTCTACAACAGCATCATGGCTCTGAGTTTTAATGGACGAGCACTACTAAAATATATAATCTAGTTATATACAGTGTAGCATCTGGACCAATCAGACACACACAAATTATTAATTATATTTGATGAATAATCCAGCAAACTCACTCTCCAAACAAAAGCCTATGAAACTTCCCCCAAAACTAACATCCCAAATAGAGCGAACACACTGGCAGAACCCGGAGTCCTGTTACAGGACACACTGAGACGGATAAGAGTTTTACGACCCAAAAAGAAAATTCCAGAGAGTTGTTACTCACTTAATTCTTGCTGAGAATGAGAAATAAACCCTGTTAATCCTATATATTCTATATATAACCACTTGAGAAATGTATAAACATGTATCTAATTTTCCCATCTCATGATTTTCCTTCTATGTGGTTTGGCCTATGTATTCTTGTAAACTCTATTAGGTTAATATTTCAGACTTTGTTGTAGTGTTGTCACGGTACCAAAATTTCAGTATCGGTACCAATACCAGTGAAAATCCACGGTTCTCGGTACCAATTTCGGTACCAAAGGGCTAGAAATCAATAAATTATTTGCTGATACTTCCTCGTCATCATGGAGAGCGCAGTTCGCACCGTTTCAAAAATAGTCGATCTCCGAATGCGAATGAACTTACTCTGAATTTTAGTTTTGTTTTTATATGAGGATCCTTTTTCAAATACAAGGTCAATATTGATTTTCACTAATGACAAAACAACAAATTATCTGTGAATTTATATGGAACTAATCTTTAAAAGCTTTCCATCTTTACTCTACTCATGTAACGTTGCATTCAGAGATCGACAAGTTTCTCCTTTCCACAAGCGCTTGCTCTCCCGTGGCGTCTGTCGTTGCTATGCAACCATTAACATAGGCGTTCCTGGAAAACCGAGCTCGCCGCGTCGCTTCTATTATGAGTGTGCTTGCCGCGCACCGACATTTGGAATAACGAATCTGCACGTGCAAAAAACGCGCTATGTGAACGGCCACTTATGGCAACGTGACATTAGCCAAATCCAAAATATTTCCATATGTGTCTCTTTCCTCCTTTCTTATCAACAAGTGGATTTACAGCCACCACGGTCGCCATGTCTCAGCGCTTTAATAAAGAGGACGCGCAACTGCACGCGCTCAGTGCATGCGTGCATGCATGCACATCAAGGAACCGGGTTTGAACGGTTCCTCGGTACCACTGGTACTTAAGAAAACTTGGTACCGTGACGTTTACATTTTTGTAGTACCGACTTGGTACTGAAGTACGGGGTCTTTTGACAACACTACTTTGTTGCATGTTTAGTCTCTATAAACTCCAATCTTCATCCCCCATTTGTTAACTTACATTTTGCTAACTTTGTGACACATTAGTATTATAAGAATCTCGAAGATTCTTGTGTTAAACATCCAATCAAACTACATGTTCAAAGGCCTGCTTGAACAAAGGGTCATAAAGAAATTCCCTCTAAAGGAAAAATCTTCTCATTGGCTCACACACCTCCAGAGGGTGTGGCATCTTCACACTTTAAAAATCACAAGATCAGCTCTTTTACTCTCTTACTCTCTTCTGGAATCCTGATGTGAAGATGATGCTGAACTAGAAGTTTCTAAGGACCACCAAGCTTGTGCCAGGCTGTGGCCTTGTCTTTCCATTCACCAACGATCCTCTGACTCCCACTGGTTCTCTCTCATCAAGACCACATCAGCAAAGATCAACTGGAGCCTCAACAGATTGCATCAGGACAGTTTAATTCAAAAGGGGCGAGACATGCAAGTATCAAACTTAGTCTCATTATTTGATACATTAAGTATCCTTACCCCTTTTAAAGAAGGGCGTGTTAGAACTAAACTGATGGTTTGCTCAAGGCTGTTGATCTGCTGAATTTTAAACAATGCTATAACTTCTTGCTTTCCTGTATTCTGCTTCAGCTCTCTCTCTCTTGGTAAACTGTATGTATGTGTATGTTAGGGTAGTTTAAGTGTTTAGTCTAGTTAATAAAGTCTTGTTGCCTTTGCCTGTTGCCTTTGGCTTGCTCAGTTGGGGATATTTTGGGGATATTTAATTTAATTTTATCAATCAATAAATTCCTCTTGAAACAAACTTTGTTGTATTATTTTAATTTAATACTGTGAAGCTGCTTTGATGCAATCTGTATTGTGAAAAGCGCTATACAAATAAACTTGACTTGACTTGACTTGACTTGTTCATGTCACACGTAAAGTTGTCTGTGTCTCAAGCTCATATCTGGAGTCTCTAATCATAGATCTTGACTACTTGCTCTTAGTAGTACTGTAAAGTAATAAAGACATTTCCCATGCCCCGGAAATGTACATTTCTTAGAATTAATAAACAATTAACCCTGAGTGTTCACGGGACAAACAGGTTAATTTACAACATTAAGTTAATTATATTAACTGATCCAAATATTCATTATCAATTATAACCAGTTATTATTGATTATTAATATTTCATAGAGCTAACTCGCTACACAGTGTACACTAATATAGTGCACATAGTTCTCTGCATCTCTCTCCTTATCTAGTTGTCAAATAAACCTACTATTGTATTTTACGAATATATATTTGGCTCCTTTTTCCTCTTTTGCAAGTCAATTTGGATTAAAGCATCTGCTAAATGCATAGATGAAAATATAGTACAGTATAATTACTAGATAGATACATTTATTTATTTGCATTTATAAAAAAATGCAGTATTCTGCTCGTACAGGTCCAGCTCTGAATGTGCTGATAAACCCAGATCGACCCTGAGCGGAGAGGATCTCATAACAGCTTATTGATCTCGACCTCGCATACATACACACATACTTAAGAACACAATTACAGAGCAGATTACAGGAGCTTCACCCATCATGAGAGCGGATCAGGAACGAAAGCAGGAATGAGGCTTTTCTAGCTCAAGTATTCACGATATTACAGAGACTTAGAGTTCAGCTCAGATCTTTCCTTCTACTCTCTGTTCAGGTTTGTTTGTGTCGAAATAACACACACACTGAAGATACAGTGATACACACACTCTTGGAAATAAAGCTTCCTCAATGTTTCCATTAAGAGCCTTTAACATCCACAGAATCTTTCCATCGCACAATAAGTTCTTAATCCAGGAAACGATTCTTTAGCTTATTAAAATGTTCTTCACACTCAGAAAATCACTGAAAGGTTCTTTAGGGACCCAGAAAATGGTTCTTCTGTGGCATCGCTGTGAAAACCCTCTTTTGGAAGCTTTATTTTTAAGAATGTAATATTTGTTGACTTAAAATACAGTCAACTAAAAGCAGAAGTTTGCAATTAATTAAAACTATTAGGAAACTGTTAATATGCACTAAAATACTAATGAAAACTACATAGGAAATAACTTTGGTAACACTTTACTTTATATATCAAGCGTAGCGTTAGTTCTGGCAGGTCACGTTAGTCAAGCTCGCATCAGCTGACCCTCAGCTGATCCACATCTACCTATAGGAATACGACTATCACCATATACATATATAAGCTCCTTCAGTATTATCAGCAGCTATCGCGTTTCTCAGGAGCTAATTAAATGGCGAAATTCGGCAGGCAAACAACATCATCTCACAAGGAATCGTGCAATCGGGAATTTAGCAAGAGGAATTTCCCCACAAGGAATTTACCTCAGATTCATCTAAAACTTGAACACGAGATTTGCCGCATTGATCATAAGTTTCCTGATTTGGAAGTGACCTCAGTCTGCATTGCTGCTCGCATCGCTGCATTATTGACACAGGACTCGACGTGATTCATTCTCCATTCATGTCTGAAACTAAGTCTTCACAAAGCTAAGCTAAGTCCTTTTTAATGCTCATTGCTAAAATCTATCAGTGTTTTGGCAACATGCTTGTTGCTAATGCTATACGTGTGGCTTGAGCTAATCTCATGCTGAGTCCCAATTCGCATACTATCCGTCCTAAATAGTATGCGAAACTAGAATTAGTACGTCCCAAATCGTAGTATGTTGAAATGAGTATTCCAAAGATACCCGGATGGTCTACTATTTCCGGTTAGAATTCGAAGTGCAGATCAATGCACACTCTAATGGCTAATATTGCCCACAACCCATTGCGTGCGGGAGGGAGGAGCTTTGTGGTGATGGTGGTGATGTAAACCTGGCAGTCGGATGCTGCAGCGGAGATGCGCCCTCAGTTTTTAAGTGTAAGAATTCAAATGTTTAACCCTAATTAAAGTTATATTTTATTGTCTCGTAATATTAATGGGTTTGTGTTGTGCCAAAAAAGTACCGTATTTATCTTGTAGGGTCCGATGACGATACTGAGCGCCTCAGGCTACAAAACAATAAATAAAAAGGCTCTAGTGTCATGCAAGTGTCTTTTTTATGTATTTCTTTTGATGTTTCTGTCTGACTTATTTGTAGTAATACTGTGGCTGTACAAATGTTAACTTTATCAGTCCAACCAAAGAAACATGGTTACTACACTTTTACTATAGTAAAAGCATGGTTCATTTTCATCGGGGTATTTTTAAGTATTATACATAAGTATAAGATTAAGTATAAAATACATTAAACAATAGTTACACTATAAACTTTAAATATTTTAACTCAGAAAATAAGTAGCTTTCGTTATACACATTTGCACATGAACGTCAGAACCAGCCGCCTCACACACGACCTGCGTTTGGTTGATCTACGACGACGCCCTGCTTCACTCCTACATTTGGTAAAACACATTGTAAATGTATTGTGGAAAAAAAGATGGGAATAGTAAATAAAATTATATTGGATATATAAGAATGAATGAAATGTAAAATGTTTTGTTAACAGTCGCGGTGTGCGTAACTAGGCAACCACGTTCTCGTTTACGTTGAATGACGTCATCGAAGTATGTCCCAGAACGTGCATACTCTTTTGCTACACACTCAAAAGTATGTACTTTTTCATCACAAAAAAAGTACATACTTTTAGGTCGTAGTATAAGTAGGCGAATTGGGACTCAGCCTTAGTCGTTTTCATTAAATGCTCTTGCTAGGCTTATGCGATCATATTGGCTATGTGCGTTACTATGTGTTGTCATTGGCAACTGATCGCGTTGCACACGCTGTGCTTTAGCGCTATGCAGCACAGATTCAAGCAGCTGTTTTATTTGAATTAACAATTCATGGTTCAAACGGAAATATTCTGCTGTGGCACAGCTTTAAAAAAAGACAGTAAACAGTCACAATTCAGTTGAGTCACTTCGGACACGCTTGGTCTATCTAGTTCTTGGAAACACGTCGTTCTTAAAGCTACAGTGTATTGTATACCATGCTTTCATTTTAATGCATTGTTTTTTTTAAAGGCTTGCATCTTTATAGGCTGAAATTCAACATGGTGGTATATTTAAGCTGTGTATATGTAAAAAAAAAAAAAAAAAAAAAAAAAAAAAAATATTATTGAAACACTGCTTGTTCTAAGGCTATCTAGTGGCTATTAAAAACTGCTTGCTTTAAAAGATGTTAGTTGTTATTGAAAACATGGTTATTTTATTTTTAAAATTTTTTCAATTTTTCAGGTATCAGTAATATGCTGTCATTTCAGCAACATTGCTATCAGTACTGTATGGTGGTTGCTAGTGCAATGTTATCGAATATATGCTTGTTACTTCGGCTTGTGCATACTGTCCTCAGCAACATATTATAGTAATCAAGCGTTGTTTATGCTATCTAGTTGCATTGGAAAAATGCCTGTTCTTTATTCTATCTGATTATTGCAACATAATGTGTTAAAGTTACCACATGCTTGTGGCTAAAGCTATCTAGATATCGGTAACATACTTGTGCAAAATACACAGTACATTCACCGCAGAGGTCTGGTATTCAACACTAACAACATTGTAGCTTGATGGTCCTGTGAAGGAGTGTGGAATCATGGGAGTCGTCATCTTCACCTCCACAGCCGAAGGAATCCGTAGGACGGGAGCAGTAATCATGTTCATTAATGAGGAAGCACACTGTATTCATAGCTTAGCTGCGCAGTGCACACTGCATCTGACTCAGAGCTAGAGGGTGTATGCTTCTCCGACCGGACTACACTAGTTTTAATACTAGTCCTATGGTTATACAAACATGCTAGTTGTATTAGGGCCTTGAGTGCCCAGAAAGGCGCCAAATAAATAAAATGTATTATTATTATTATTATTATTAGTTTGTTGTCGCTAGTCAAAGCTATTGCTGTAGGGTGTAGGCTTCCCCTGCCAAACTACACTAGTTTAGCAATAGTTCTGTGATTTACACACTATGCTTGTTGTATTAGTTTGTTGTTGCTAGTCAGAGCTATTGCTGTAGGGTGTAGGCTTCCCCTGCCAAACTACACTAGTTTTAGCAATAGTTCCGCGAATATACAACATGCTTGTATTAGATTTTGCTGCCGCTAGGGGTGTAAGCTTCCCCCAATAGATCCCATACAATTGTTAAATTGGCTACAGCAACACGCTTGTTGCCACGTGTCCTTGCTTGCGCCAGCATGGTGTGATGCTTCCCCAATTAGATTGGATCTATAGTGCTCAACATATGATGCTAAAATCAGGATGTAACCATTCTATCAGCCTCAGTCGTGGTGGGGGTAGTGTGTAAAAAATATAATAACAAGTGTGTATATAATTTTTTATAATTTTTCACTTTTCTACAGAAGTAAACTACAACCAAGTATAACAAGGTTATGAATCATTGACAGGTGACAGTGTACGCAGTACACATCAACAAATAACTTGGAATTTATTCAAATCTACATATTTGTGAATAAATGTATCCAAGCATCAGCATCACGCTTGTTACATTAAACCATCCAGCTAATTCTAATTCAGTGTTGCTAATTCTGTGTGAACCAGAAGTTTCCACCAGGATTACTTCAGTATTGTGTACTTCAGTACTTATTTCCAATGAAAAAGATAATTGAAAATTAAATCTCCATCTCTCATCTCTAGCTCACAGGCGTCACTCAAAGAAACTGGAAATGGACTGCGGATATACAACAAGCAAGCAGCTGATTCATTTTGATATCTAATTTTCACTTCATTTCAGGTGGTATGTCATTCATTGCAATATGCATGTTTACTGCTGAACATTTCGGGTATTGACAACATGCTTGTTGCTATGGCTTATGCGGGTATTGGCAACATACTCGTTTAGGCCATCTAGGTAAGGGCAACATACTTGTTGCTTAAAGCTTTCTGGTATTGTTGGTAGCATGCTGTTGCTCAAGCTTTTCTGGTATTGGCAACATGCTTGTTGCCTTGGCTCACTCAGGTAACTATAAAAGCATCCAGATTGCACTGTCAGTTTGTTTTGGGGGATATTGGCATATGGTTTTGTTTTGGGGGATTATTGCTGCTCTCCCTGCTCTTATCCATGCTAGGCTGCATGGATGCGCAGGGAGTTCTCGCCCAGAATGGAACCATACCGCCAATCCAAACTGTATGCTAATTGTCAATATACTGTATTTGACGGTAGTGGTCCTGACAGAAATCAAGCGTAGCGTTAGTTCTGGCAGGTCACGTTAGTCAAGCTCGCATCAGCTGACCCTCAGCTGATCCACATCTACCTATAGGAATACGACGCCTATCACCATATACATATTTAAGCTCCTTCAGTATTATCAGCAGCAGCTATCGCGTTTCTCAGGAGCTAATTCCCCTCCTCCATCCCCAGCTCCTCCTCTTGCCCAGTCAGGATTTGACATTCTGATTCCCCTTTAATCAGATAATTATCGAATAATGTTGTACTTTAAAATCTTGAATTAAATATATTTGCAAATCTTCATGTTGGTTCTGTTCTGTTTACCCCAAGGGGGGTTATTGCTGCTCTCCCCGCTCTTATCCATGCTAGGCTGCATGGATGCGCAGGGAGTTCTCGCCCAGAATGGAACCATACTGCCAATCCAAACTGTATGCTAATTGTCAATATATGAAGCGCCACCCTCCACCTATCTACCAATCACGAAGTCAGTAGTGTTTCGGCATCGGGGTTGCCAGCTCTGCTCTAGTTACCACAGCTACACGCAGCCTACGTTCCTGCTGGATCCTGCAGCCTATCTGGCAACCTCGAGTCAGGGGGGAGGGGGAGGGGATACACCGCTCTACAGTAATTTGAAAGTGATTGCAGTACCAGTTTTGGCCACAATCTTACATACGGCTCCTTTAAGTAAAGTGTTACCATAACTTGGCTAATATTGAATCAAACTGTTTTTTTGTTCCTTTTAAATCTGAAACTGATGAAAAATCACATTCTGCAAATGTTGCAAGAGCGACGAGAAAAAGTCTTGTTTAGTTGATCCAAATGGTCTAAAAAACTCATACATATATTTCTACGTTGTGAACTTAGTAAACTTTGGCAAATGAGTTTGCGAGCGACACACAATCTGAGCGGATCCAGAATTACACACACACACACACACACACACACACACACACACACACACACACACACACACACACACACACACACACACACACACACACACACACACACACACACAGAGAGACAGAGAGAGACGCAGTGAAATCACTGTATTTACAGCAAAAGAAATCAGGCCGTTATTACAGAGCACAAGTTCTGCTGTCATCTTCGAGTTTATAATATGATGCCATGATTTATGTATAGTGCAGTTTCTGACAAAGAACTACTGTATGTATTTTTGAGTCGCTGTTTACAATATAAAATATACTGAATAAAAACTCAAAACAGTCATTTATGTTTTTCTTGCTTAGCATTTTTTTTCTTGCATTTCATTAAAAATATCTAAACATTCTTAAATCAAGATACATTTACTGGGGAAGAAAATGACTGATAAAATCATCAACTAAGTCTGTGCTTAAAACAAGATCAAATATCAGTCAGTGGAGTCAGAAGAATCATCACGTTTTCTCTTTGAATGAAGTTTATTTTTCTCTCTAAATGTCTCTTGATATAAGAATGTTTAGATATTTTTAATGAATCCAAAACAATAATACTGAGGAACTACACACACACACACACACACACACACACACACACACACACACACACACACACACACACACACACACACACACAAACTCTCTCTCTCTCTCTCTACATACATGTGTTTGCATAATCTATAGCATTAAATCCACAGTCTGCGGTTTCACACACTCTCACAAACACAGTGTGTCTCAGTGACTTCATGATGGCAGCTAAAGCTCTGATCCTACCATTGTTTCTGGGTCATCCAAAAATACGCATATAAAACAAACAGAACACGCATGAGGACGAGAAGAGCAGAGTCAGGTTGAGGAACCAATCAGTGAAACAAACGGAAGTGGGAGAAAGAGAGATCGTTCACGACGGGACAGCAGAACAGAACAGAACAGAACCAGAACCAGAACCTGAACCTGAACCAGAACCAGAACCAGAACCACAACCAGAACTAGAACCACAAATCCCCTTCCATTGAATTGGCTCCATCACTATCTCTCCTCTCTCCACCTATAGCTGGTGTGTGGTGAGCGCACTGGCGCCGTTGTACTGTGGCTGCCGTCGCATCATCCAAGTGGATGCTGCACACTGGTGGTGTTGAGGAGAGATCCCCTGATATGATTGTAAAGCGCTTTGGGTGTACAGTAGTACATATGAAAGCGCTATATAAATGCATCATTCATTCATTTATTCATTCATTCACAACCAGAAACACAACCAAAACTACAACCACAAGCACAACCAGAACCACAACCACAACCGGAACTAGAACCACAACCGGAACTAGAACCACAACCTGAACCAGAACCACAACCTGAACCAGAACCACAACCTGAACCAGAACCAGAACCACAACCAGAACCACAACCAGAACTAGAACCACAACCACAACCACAACCACAACTAGAACCACAACCGGAACTAGAACCACAACCTGAACCAGAACCACAACCAGAACTAGAACCACAACCACAACCTGAACCAGAACCACAACCAGAACTAGAACCACAACCTGAACCAGAACCACAACCAGAACTAGAACCACAACCACAACCTGAACCAGAACCAGAGCGAGAGAATATCTGAGACGAGGCTGGTGGGATTTTATGATTTATTGTAATTAATACGAGCACAACACTGATGCTTGAAACATCTCTGACTACTCTTGCTCTCAGAACAAAGAAAGCCTTGCATCACCACGTTTTGTTTACAAATCTGGCTTCAATAAACTAAATTAATATTTATCATATAAACAAATCTGTGTCTGTTCCATGCATCCATATGGCAGTTCCAGCTGTATACTGTACGAGTCCATCCTGGCTTAATGTGGATATCTGCATGTTAAATACTATAGATCACAATATGGAGCCGAATGAGCACATGCAAATATCAGTTTATGAGTCTGTTCGTCGTCCTGCATTCTTCACACACTGTATAGATGTGCTGTGAGCCTGCCCTGCACAGGGGAAGTGTGTGTTCATCGATTCAGCAGATCTAATGCTTCAGCTGCACTGCTCAATACTCACCAAACTACAAACACACACATGTACACGCTCTCTCTCTCACACACACGCACATGTACACGCTCTCTCTCTCACACACACACGCACATGTACACGCTCTCTCTCTCACACACACGCACATGTATACACTCTCTTTCTCACACACACACACACACACACACACACACACACACACACACACACACACACACACACACAGAATCTCTCTCTCTCTCTCTCTCTCTCTCTCTCTCTCACACACACACACACACACACACACACACACGCACATGTATACACTCTCTTTCTCACACACACACACACACACACACACACACACACACACACACACACACACACACACACACACACACACACACACACACACACACACACACACACACACACACTCAATCTCTCTCTCTCTCTCTCACACACACACACACACACACACACACACGCATGTACACACACACACACACACACACACACACGATCTCTCTCTCTCTCTCTCTCTCTCTCTCTCTCTCACACACACACACACACACACACACACACACACACACACACACACACACACATACACACACACACACACACACACACACACACACACACACACACACACACACACACACACACACACACACACACACACACACACACACACACACACACACACACACACGATCTCTCTCTCTCTCTCTCTCTCTCTCTCTCTCTCACACACACACACACACACACACACACACACACACACACATACACACACACACACACACACACACACACACACACACACACAGGAATATGAATGCACGTGGATCATTAACACCAGCGCTCTGATATGAATATTCATAACACTTCCACTTCAGAGAACAGAGAGTCTCAGTCAACTGGCCGTAGTAAAAAAAAAAATTACTTAAAGTCATCATGAAATCAAAATGGACAATTCTTGTTTTGTTTTTTAATGGAATATTGCAGTGTTTATTCTAAATGATTTATTGTGCACATCATTATTGTTTTAATAATCTTGAATCAGAATAACTTCCCCTCATCTCTTTGAGGGCGGGGCAACCTGTCAATCACAGGAGATCAGCCAATAGCAGACCACAACCATCAGCACAATTCCCCACAGACACAATCAAGCCCCGCCCACATTTGTTCTTGTTCCTGAAGCGTTTCACTCGATATACAACACAATCGAGGAAGAAAAGACCAGCGTAACTTCCCTTTCATGCTGACTTTAACACATTTTGTCCATTAAAAGTATCCGTGCATGTATTGAAATGCATTAATTTGCGAGACTGAATATGGCATGAGTGTGTGTGTTCAGAGACTCATTCTTCTCTTCATCACAGGAGTGTGTGACACATGATAATGGACTCCAGCATTAGACAGGCTGATGTAAAAGCACGCACACGGACTTAGACGTTAATGCAGTGCCACTTTAATCTCTCTATCACCGATTCTCTCTCTCCTAATCTCTCAGTCTGCGGTGAGCTTTATCCATTACCACCTCCAGAAGTAAAGCCACAGTCCTGTAGATTATTGTGTGAAGCAGAAACACGTGATACTCACACTGGAAGTAGAGCTCCTCGTCTCCCTCCTGACTGGCTTTACTGTAACCACACTGTCTGAGGGACAGAACAAGAACACAGGCATTACTAACAACTCATGCTGAAGAAAACAACACTTCAGTTACCGGCTGGAAGAAAGGACAACACAACACTTACAATGACAACCACTGCTATATTGAAGTTATTTATGAACATGCCTGATCTAAACAAAACTGTAACTGACTGAACTTGCTTATGATAATTATTTCCTTTGAGACAATTTATTATTATTATGTTTTTTTTACTCAAAATAAATAGTTTAAAGAATCTGGTCACCCAATAATGAACAATCTGTCATTATATATTAACATTTTTAAATGTGCTTGGACTTTTAAGATTCACCATAAAACTGACCCAGACTCTGCAAAAAAAACCTTTAGTATTTGCCTCGTATTTCGGTCTTGTTTTCCAGCACAAATATCTACACATTCTTAAATCTAATAATTGAATAAATATCTAATAAAAAGCAAGACAAAAATACTGAGGAAGAACATCATTTATTGCAGTGAACTATATTTCTGTCTTTTGAAGACGTATGAGAGCTTTGTGTGAGAAACAAACCAAATTAAAAAAATATATTTAAAGTGTAACTTGCAGGTAAAATTTTTCTCGAAGAAAATGCAATAAACATAAAGATAAGAACCGCCCACCACTGTTTTGTATGTTTTTCATACCAAAATGCTGAATATAATATGAAAAGTTGGTACTTTTTAGTGGTTTTAAGCACTCCCGCTCCCTTCCACTAGGCTGGGCGGACGTCATAAAAGGAACTCCAAGCCTAGAGTTACTGTAGTCTAATGGCAAGTAGGCTAGCAGTTATATTGAAATAACTCAATTGTAAACATAATCGTGTGTGCTGGCTTCAAGAGGACCGTGATCCTGCCAGAAATGATAGTAAGCTATTCGCAAAACAAACGGGTTCAGGCAGCATGCACGCAAAATTAAAACTTTTATTTTGACGGGTTGCTGTGAAGACCTTTGAGTTTCTGTGCGTGTATGATATAACGATAGTTTTTCTCAAATGAAACGGTAAAATGACTCAGAGTGGCTCTGGAGATGAATTTCATCATGTCATCATATCGTGACTTGGCAGCAGCTAGACTGAAAACAGCGCGAGCATCACTCGTGCTTCAGTGTGTGTGTGTGTGTGTGTGTGTGTGTGTGTGTGTGTGTGTGTGTGAGGTAAATGACACGCGCGTCTGCGCCATTCATTCACACAGAGACAAACAGAACATGCAAGGTTAATATTTAAATAGTATTTCTGCAGTTTAATATACACAGACACTATATCGTGGTATATATCGGCTACAGTGCTCATAGTAATGAAAGTTAGTCTGGAGCCCCGTGCTTAGATAAACATGGAAGCGACTTTCCCACCTCCTCAGTCTCCCAGTCGTTCTCTATAATCAAGTCACAAACAGTAGGAGTCTAGCAGAGTCTGGTTGCAACTTCCTTTTATGACGTCATCACCCAGTTGCTGTAAAAACACGCTACCTTTGAAGAAACCCCAATAAATGTTATTTTAACGCATTTTAAGACAGAAATTTTTACATATATACATATTGAGCACTTTAATTTACACATTAATTGGTTGTGGTGGTTAACCTGCAAGTTACACTTTAAAGAAAATCGTCCATTCCAGTGAGATGATCTTGAGAACCAGATCTCAGTTCAGAATGGTTTTGTAAATCAACCAGTAACAAAATGAGAAAACTTTTTAAATCATTAAGAGATTTTATCTAAGGTCACGGTGTAAATGCAGAGATTTCCTGGTCTGAGAGTCATAGTGTGTGTGTGTGAGAGAGAGAGAGAGAGAGAGAGAGAGAGAGAGAGAGAGAGAGAGAGAGACCGAGATTGAGAGAGAGAGATTGTGTGTGTGTGTGTGTGTGTGTATGTGTGTGAAGAATAAGGCGCCGCAGGATCCGATGGCATTCAGCCGTTTTTACATTGTGGATTAATGTGACGGAGACACTGGAGAAAGACATGCACCGCAGGAGGAATTAGAGAATAGTTTTTTAGAGAATAAAGTAATGTTGTTGTTTTTTTAAACATGATTTCTGTATTACAATTCTTTTTTATTTAATTTAATATTCTTTATTTATTTTATTACTATTGTTTTATGTTATCATTATTTTTGCTATATTTAGCCATAAATATATATAACATTGTATTTTTTATTTAATTTAATTATTATTATTTTCTGTACTAAATGTTCATTTTCTGTGTTTTTCTAATGCTTTGGCAATACAAAATGTATATTTGTGTCATGCCAATAATGCTTTCTGAATTGAATTGAATAGAGGCACACACTCTCTCACTCACTCAGACATATACACACAAACACTCACTCACTCACTCACTCTCTCTCTCACACACACACACACACACACACACACACACACACACACACACACACACACACACACACACACACACACACACACACACACACACACACACTCACTCACTCTCTCACACACACACACACACACACACACACACACACACACACACACACACACACACTCACTCACTCACACACACACACTCACTCTCTCTCTCTCTCTCTCTCTCTCTCTCTCTCTCTCTCTCTCTCTCACACACACACACACACACACACACACACACAAAAATAAACAAAAAATTACAGCACCTTTCCTGAGCTCATGGTTGCTTTGCATGGAAATGTAGTAATTACTTTTAAAAGCATTTGCAATGATAGAGTGGTTAAAGGGATACTTAACCTCTGGAAAGATGAATGTGTATTTAAAATAGGTCATTTATGTAGAATAAATGTGAATAAATGTTTGAATTTGGAGCTTTCTAGACTGAGAAAAGCCAGAAAATGTATTTTTGGCTTATGTGGATGAAAGACAACAACTCCCAGAATGCACTTGCTTCGCTGCCCTAGGAGGCCACTCCCAAGCCACGCCTACCGGTTAGAGAGCGCAGTTGAAAACAAGAAGGTTAGGCTACTAGTGAGTCTCCGTGACGAGTTTGCCCGGGATATCGAGATGGCTCAAAATGTCCGGGATTCGGCTTTTGCGTTCCACAGTTGCCTTTCATCATGTTTACTGTGGCGAGCAGGACGAGGCTGAGGTGCGCGGGAGAACGGCGCGCGGCTGGTGGTGCCATTACTGAGACGCACAGGTCTCCTATCTCTCACGGAGGAGCGGGAATTTTCTTAGCAACGTTAAAACGCACATCAGCCGATCACTTGTTTAGCGTTCATGTAAACACTACATTCAGATTCACCAATCGGAATGAATTCAGTTAGATTGAAACAAAAGGTGTGCATGTAAACAATGAATGGCGACTGCAGAAAGCAAAAGCCGAATCCCGGACATTTTGGACGATCTCGACGGCCGGACATGTCCGGGAAAAAGAGGATGGTAACCCCTACTACTCATCTTTCTCCTACTACTCAGCTTTCTCCACAGAACAAGAGCCTGCTAGCTTAGCTTCCAAAGAAAGACGGCTGAAACTATGTGTACATTCTGTGAGTGAGATCCCACCCTCTATGGGCGGGTTGAAAACATGCGGGACAGCTCCTACTACTGGCTGTAGTCTTTAGCCTCCGGCCAGAAAATCCTCCGATGACGCAAAATGACGATTTTTGCGTCATTGGAGGATTTTTTCCAGACAAAAAATACATAAATCTCTCATCTCAGGGGGATATGAGGGTGGAAAGCACGGTAATTCGAAAATACTACAGGTTTTCTACTAATACAAAGCTTAATGCTAAATCCTGAAGTATCCCTTTAAGGGATTATTTTGAGTTCATGAAACGGGTGATAATAGCAGGTGTAATGAGGCCCCTGTTAGGAAACGTGAAAGACGGGACAAGCGAGAGAAGGAGGAGAAACTCAGGCATGCCTGTACCTGGAGTGAGGAAGAGGAGGATGAGGAGGAGGAGAAGAGGAGGAGAGCAGAACCACACGAGTACGAGATACACTGGAGGATCTGGAGAAACCACTAAAGAAGAGAAGGAGGAGGGCCTCACTGTTGGGTCATTCAACCCGATCTCACGGGTTTTACGAGGTGGCTAATTCGTATGAATTCATACGACCTCATCCGTACAAATTCATCAAATTTTTGCTAAATCGTACATATTTTACAAGTTTCCAAATTCATATGAATTCGTACGAATGACCTACCCATGACCCGCCCCTAAACCTACCCATCACGAGGGTTTAGACAAATTGTATGAATTTGTACGAATTTGCCACCTTTTAACCACTCGTACAAATTGGTCATGAGATATCGTTAGGTCATTACAGGAAGTGATGACACCACTTCCTATCACGCCACCTAAGTGCTTCAATATTATTGATCTGCCTGCATTGACACCATTACATGAGAACTGAACTGAGCTGGATTATGAAATCACTGTTTTCTCCAGAGCGTATATATATATATATATATATATATATATATATATACATACACACATACATACATACATACATACATACATACATACATATACACATAGTATATATTTTTCTATACCTTTATATATAAATTAATTAAATTAATTACTTTAGTAACAACAAAAATGAAACATCAATGAAACAAAGCTGAACTGTGCTGCTATTTTCTTCTAGAAACAAACTTTGTTGCATTATTTTCCTGTTATCTCTGTAAAGCTGCTTTGAAACACTGTAGTGACTTGATAAAGGTGACTTGATTTGACTTGACTAACACCTAACCTACTTAAAAAGAATAAGAGCATTTCGCCCCAAAAAATATGTTCTATCATCATTTACCCGAACGTCCTTTAAAACTGACATGTGTTTGAGTAAACAATGACAAAATGTTAATTTTCATGTGAATTGTTTAAGAGAAAAATACTAGGGCAAATAAGGAAGAAGGAGTGAAGAGAAGAGAAAGAGTGAAGAGAAGAGATGAAGGAGTGAAGAGGAGAGAAGAGAAGAAGTTGTGAAGAGAAGAGGAGGAGTGAAGACAAGAGAATAGATGGAGTAAAGAGAAGAGAAGATTAAAGAGTGAAGAGGAGAGACGAGAAGAAAAGAGATGAAGGAGTGAAGAGGAGAGAAGAGATGGAGTGAAGGAGAGGAGAGAAGAGATGGAGTGAAGAGGAGAGATGAAGGAGAGAAGAGGATAGAAGAGAAGTGAAGAGTAGAGATGAAGAGGAGAGATGAAGGAGAGAAGAGGATAGAAGAGAAGAAGTGAAGAGTAGAGATGAAGAAGAGAAGAGGAGAGAAGAGATGAGGAAAGAAGAGATTAAGGAGTGAAGAGGAGAGATGGAGTGAAGAGAAGAGAAGAGAGGAGAAGAGATGAAGGAGTGAAGAGGAGAGAAGAGATGAGGAGAGAAGAGATTAAGGAGTGAAGAGAGAAGAGATGGAGTGAAGAGAAGAGATGAAGGAGTGAAGAGGAGAGAAGAGATGAAGGAGTGAAGAGGAAGGAAGAGATGAAGGAGTGAAGAGAAGAGATGATAAAGTGAAGAGGAGAGCAGAGACTAAGGAGTGAAGAGAAGAGGTGATAGAGTGAAGTGGAGAGAAGAGATTAAGGAGTGAAGAGAAGAGATGAAGGAGTGAAGAGGAGAGAAGAGATGAGGAGAGAAGAGATTAAGGAGTGAAGAGAAGAGATGAAGGAGTGGAGAGAAGAGATGAAGGAGTGAAGAGGAGAGAAGAGATGAAGGAGTGAAGAGGAAAGAAGAGATGAAGGAGTGAACAGAAGAGATGATAAAGTGAAGAGGAGAGCAGAGACTAAGGAGTGAAGAGAAGAGGTGATAGAGTGAAGAGAAGAGATTAAGGAGTGAAGAGAAGAAGGAGTGAAGAGGAGAGAAGAGATTAAGGAGTGAAGAGAAGAGATGAAGAAGTGAAGAGGAGAGAAGAGATGAAGAAGTGAAGAGGAGAGAAGAGATGAAGGAGTTAAGAGGAGAGAAGAGATGATAAAGTGAAGAGGAGAGCAGAGACTAAGGAGTGAAGAGAAGAGATGAAGGAGTGAAGAGGAGAGAAGAGATGAGGAGAGAAGAGATGAAGGAGTGAAGAGGAGAGAAGAGAAGAGATGAAGGAGTGAAGAGGAGAGAAGAGATGAGGAGAGAAGAGATGAAGGAGTGAAGAGGAGAGAAGAGAAGAGATGAAGGAGTGAAGAGAAGAGATGATGAGAGAAGAGAAGAGATGAGGAGAGAAGAGATTAAGGAGTGAAGAGAAGAGATGAAGGAGTGAAGAGGAGAGAAGAGAAGAGATGGAGTGAAGAGAAGAGAAGAGATGATGAGAGAAGAGAAGAGATGATGAGAGAAGAGAAGAGATGAAGGAGTGAAGAGGAGAGAACAGATGAAGGAGTGAAGAGATGAGGAGAGGAGAAGAAGGAGTGAAGAGGAGAGACGAGATGAAGGAGTGAAGAGGAGAGAAGAGATGAAGGAGTGAAGAGGAGAGAAGAGATGGAGTGAAGAGGAGAGCAGAGACTAAGGAGTGAAGAGAAGAGGTGATAGAGTGAAGAGGAGAGAAGAGATGATGAGAGAAGAGATTAAGGAATGAAGAGAAGAGATGAAGGAGTGAAGAGAAGAGATGATGAGAGAAGAGAAGAGATGATGAGAGACGAGAAGAGATGAAGGAGTGAAGAAGAGAGAACAGATAAAGGAGTGAAGAGGAGAGAAGAGATGAGGAGAGGAGAAGAAGCAGTGAAGAGGAGAGAAGAGAAGGAGTGAAGAGGAGAGAAGAGATGAAGGAGTGAAGAGATGAAGGAGTGAAGAGGAGAGAAGAGATTAAGGAGTGAAGAGAAGAGATGAAGGAGTGAAGAGGAGAGAAGAGATTACTGAGTGAAGAGAAGAGATTACAGAGTGAAGAGGAGAGAAGAGATTAAGGAGTGAAGAGAAGATATAAAGGACTGGAGAGGAGAGAAGAGATGAAGGAGTGATGAGGAGAGAAGAGAAGAAGGAGTGAAGAGGAGAGAAGAGATTAAGGAGTGAAGAGAAGAGATGAAAGAGTGAAGAGGAGAGAAGAGATTACGGAGTGAAGAGAAGAGATTACGGAGTGCAGAGAAGAGATTAAGGAGTGAAGAGAAGAGATGAAGGAGTGAAGAGGAGAGAAGAGAATGAAGGAGTGATGAGGAGAGAAGAAAAGGAGTGAAGAGGAGAGAAGGAGTGAAGAGGAGAGAAGAGATGAAGGAGTGAAGAGATTACAGAGTGAAGAGGAGAGAAGAGATTAAGGAGTGAAGAGAAGAGATGAAGGAGTGAAGAGGAGAGAAGAGATTACGGAGTGAAGAGAAGAGATTACGGAGTGAAGAGGAGAGAAGAAATGAGAAGAGAAGAGATTAAGGAGTGAAGAGAAGAGATGAAGGAGTGAAGAGAAGAGAAGAGATTACGGAGTGAAGAGAAGAGATGAAGGAGTGAAGAGGAGAGAAGAGATGAGAAGAGAAGAGATTAAGGAGTGAAGAGAAGAGATGATGAGAAGAGATTAAGGAGTGAAGAGAAGAGATGAAGGAGTGAAAAGGAGAAAAGAGAAGAGAGGAGAAGAGATTAAGAAGTGAAGAGAAGAGATGATGAGAGAAGAGATGAAGGAGTGAAGAGGAGAGAATAGATGAGGAGAGAAGAGATTAAGGAGTGAAGAGAAAAGATGAAGCGGTGAAGAGGAGAGAAGAGAAGAGAGGAGAAGAGATGGAGTGAAGAGGAGAGAAGAGATGAAGGAGTGAAGAGAAGAGAAGAAGAGAAGAGATGAAGGAGTGAAGAGAGGAGAAGATATGAAGGAGTGAAGAGAAGAGAAGAGAAGAGAAGATTTGAAGGAGTGAAGAGAAGAGAAGATATGAAGGAGTGAAGAGAAGAGAAGATATGAAGGAGTGAAGAGAAGAGAAGAGATGGAGTGAAGAGAAGAGAAGAGATGAGATGAAGGAGTGAAGGTGAGAGTGTGTGTGGATGAAAGCACTCTGCAGGAGATTCTCATTGTCATCAGATCCGAGATGCAGAAATGCATGAACATCTTTAAATACAGACTTAAAATAAATCTGAAACCTCAGCACTAAATACAGGACTAGCTGAGACTGACTGGACTGCCAAGACTTTTACACAAAATTGGATTGAAAATATTACCAGTAAATAACCACATATATTCCAGTGAAAATGAAAACTGGATAACATGAAAATAGCATTATTTAAAATGTTTCTTGTTGTTTATAATGTGGGTCCGGAGTACAACTTATTACAAACTTTGATTTAGCATATTTATGAAACATGCCAAATTGTGCTGACCTAATTTTTGTCCAGGCTGTTACACAAAGAAATTATGAACACGAGAAAACAAGAGAGAACTAATGAAATATTAATGAGTGATTATGTAGTAGTCAGTGTTTGCTCTTTCTTGTGAGCTTTTTGTTTTTCTATGCATTATTTTGCATAGTAATATAAAACCTGAAGCTGTAGTTTGCCTGTTTTGCCAAATAATTTAGTCAAATAATCAATACCCTAACCAAGTTTAGTGTTTTGTTCTTCCCTCATATTTAAAAAAATATATATATATATTCCTCATATTTTAATGGTTTAACTTGTAGGGTTCCTTATGGAGAAAATGAACCAGAACCCGTCTGTTACACTACTATGCACTTTCACATACTATTTTTTACAATATTATGCATTATGCTAGTATTTAATCTCAAGCAGTCGCAGACACACAGGCCAGCGGCTCCAGATGATGCAAGAATATTAAATGTACATAAGGTGCAATAATCCGCTGACTGTGTCAGTAAATAAGTATTATTAATAATAAAAGATGTTATTTCTGAAATAGAATGAGCAAAAAAATAAATAAACAGGACCCAGATTTCAGAGCTTTTTTGGAACAAAATGCATCTACAAAGCCGAAACACGAGAGAACTGCTAGTGTTTAAAGATTCAGATGTGCAAAAATGTGTTTGTGTATAAACTAAAGCTATCAAACAAATCAATTACATCAGATGCCAATTATTAATTGTTGCATATTGTGGCGTTAAGTCAGTGTACTGCCAGTGTGTTATC
>NC_138736.1:691028-695685 GCF_965113295.1 Leuciscus leuciscus
AAATACAGTAAAAACAGTGCAATATTATTCCATTGTAAATCAGCTGTCAATCCTAATTATAACACTTTAACCCTCTGGGGTCTGAGGGGTTTTTGGGGTCTTTGAGATGTTCTGACATGCCCTGACATTTGTGCTTTTTTCAGTTGCTTATAAACATATTAATGGCAAAGGTATAAATACACTCTATTTAGCACAAACAGGGCTACCATAATATGTGAGCAACATGCATGTACATGTTTGTATTTTTGAGAGAATAATGTTTATGCATGGTTATTGAAAAAACTAAAAACTAAAGTTTCTGAAATAAGGCCACAAAACACATACTAAATATGTGTCATTAAGACTTTTGACTAATGGATGTCGTTGCCTAGAGTTTTTTCTTCAAAATGATGTGAAAATCATCCTGCCCTTATCATTCACATAACACAATACACTGATTTAAATCTTGTAAAACACTTTTTGTTTGTAAAGGCAATATGCGCAAGGGGCGTCAACCATTCACAGCATCATGCATATTTAGTGATTCACACCTGAGGAGACAATGGGGCCCGCATACTTAATGAGCCATTCATTCAAGTGTGTCACCTATAGCCACAAGAAAGAATGCAAGAGCAATATATATATATATATATATATATTTATATTGCATATTCCATATACTGTATTTTTTTTTTCACAAATTGTGCTTGCAAATTGTATAATATCCAAGGAAAACATGTCTAGTAATTGTGCAGTTAATTCTCATACTGTATTTTCAGTTTTGGAATATGTATCCTCTCCCCAAATTTGTCAATAATAAAACACAATACAATTTTTTTTAAAGAAAAGGCTTATATTTACCTTTTAAAATTTGTTTACATCTACCTTGTAAATATATTTTTTTATTAAAAAGGTTACAATTACAACAACAATTGAAGTGTAATCTTTCTTTGTAAAAACTAAAGTATACATTTTATCATACATATTTCAAAGTTAACCCTCTGAGGTCGGAAAACGCGCCCCCGCGTTTTGCTGGATTTTCTTCACATTGTAGTACAATAAACTTAAATTACTCCGTCATTTATGGTTATACAGAAAAAAGAAATATAAAAAAAGAATCTGTGATATTTCTACTTTTTTATGTGTCCACTTACAATCAAATCAAAACAATGTGCTTTTGTAAAATAAAGAAAATAAACAGGGTGTGCGTTCTGCCTCTCCGTCGCGGTGAACTTTTTTTTCTTGAGCACGTCAATAAACTGAAACAAAACTCAACGAATACTTCTCACACATTTATGAGCCATTTACCTTTATAAACATTTAAGTGTGTACTTTTAAATGATCGGATTCAAACTGAAAACAAATATTCTCTGTTTAAGTAATTTGTATAAAACCAACAGGATGTCCAGTATCTCAAACGCTTGCTAATTACTTTTAATTCGGCCACGCCCACTCGCGCAAAAGAGATTCACATGCAAATCTCCACATGGAACGCGAACGCCCTCGTTACCTCAAACACAAAACACCAAAACACTTCACAAGTCTCTGCTTTTCGTCGAGTTTGGAAGACGCGCTGTGAGCTTACATTGGATTTACATCAGAAGAAGAAGAACGTGATTTGAAGACAAGAAAGATGTAAGGTAAGAAATTCTTACTTATTAGTTTATGGTATTGTTGCATTAACTTCACATTGCAGTTGAACTGTTGCTAGATATATGGTGAATATTATACTATTTAGACCCGTGTTTACTGTTAAATACTGTTTGTGGATATCTGCTCAAACATAGATATGTATAACCATAATGTTTAATATTTTGGAGTGGGATGGCGTTTGAATGTATCATATTTTGGAGCGCGCTGTGGGTTTGAATGTATCATATTTTGGAGCGCGATTGCGTTTGAAAGGAAAAATGCACCAAACATTAGGCTTTATGTTTTTACTATTATCTCATTTCATATCATCATAACGAATGGAAACATTTGAAGTAACATAAGATAATCAAAATATTTTTCTCTAGCATTGTTACTGAAATCTTTTGGAAGATTTATAGGCTGCTTTGTAAAATAAAATTATTTTATGCAGTACTGCACATAGCTTATGCCTACAAAGCACAACAAATATGGTGTTCTTTATATTATATATTGTTGGAAACATTTGTGTGTGTGTGTGTGTGTGTGTGTGTGTGTGTGTGTGTATTCTGTGAATTTTAAAAAGCAATTTTAACCAGAAAAATCTCAAATGTATTCCCAAAATCGTGCAGGCCTAGTTTCTCTTGATACCAGTATGTTCACTTTTTTCTTTTCTTTCAGGGACCAGATGCAACTGAGTCCTGCTGACTTCAACATTCACATGAGTCTCTGTACATGAACATGGTAAAGTGAAAATCAAACACCTTGGAAATGGTATGTACAATGTTTTTAGGAATGGCACAAAGGTCTCTGTCTTTGGATCATTGTTTTCAATGTGCTCTTTTGTCATTTGTTGTGTATTTTTGGATTATGTTGTGTTGTAAATAAATCCAAACAATCTAAAAGCCATTCTTTTTTAAATCTCCTCATTCTTTGTGCAAGGTTGCTCTGAATGACAGGGCCTGATCGCTCCTAATAGGGCAGTTAGGGGAGTTTCTTTGTCTTTCTCAGGTGAGAAAAGCTTACATATTCATGAGATGATCACGCCTCTTCGAATATGGCTTTGTCACACAAAACACGTCTTAGAAATTTTAAATCAATATATTGTCTTATCTGAATGAGCAGTCAGGGTGATTTTCACATAGTTTTGGAGCAAATATTCTAGGCTACGTCATACAATTTTCAAAAGTCTTGTGAAGAAATAATCAGTATGGGTTTCATGGCCTTATTTCAGTGACAATTGTTTTTTGTATTTTCACAAACCACGCATAAATGTCATTATCTCAAAACTACAAACTTTTACATACATGCTGCTAATATATTATTGTAGCAGAGTTTGTGCTGAATACAGTGTAATCAGACTTTAGCCATGAAAATATCACTAGTAACAGAAAAAAACACAAATGTCAGAGCATGTCAGAACACCTCCAGGGCCAGAAAACAGCTCAGACCTCAGAGGGTTAAGGATTCATTACTTCGAATATAGCCTACATTGACAAAACATACTATATTTAACATATTAGCAAAAATTGGCAAACAAAAGCTTATTTGAGGTGGCAGATATTTTACAGTAAAAATGTGTAATCTATCCAAAACTAATCAATGAAATGTTGTCTTTCATTTGTCTGTAACATAGGTCTTTCGTTTTTATTATAAGGAATATAAATGTTAATTTGCAGTTTAATACGTTGCTTATACAAATACATTTTATTTCAACATATTTCAGTCGATTTTTACTCAGTATAGCAAAATAGTTTGCTAAAAGCAGATCATTCATTCACACACAGAAACGCAATTCAAATTTAAACCGTCTTTTTGCGAGTTGTGGTAAACAGCGCATCTCTGCCGTTCATTCATTCACACAGAAACGCGATTTACTTGAGAATGAAAAAAAACGTACTACAGTATTCCATCCGTTGCTCCTCGAAATACCAGCACTTCTGAGGTACATTTTCCATTATTATTATTCCTCACAGCGCAGCGAGACTGCAATAACTGATCTGAATAAACTTGATGTGTTTTCTCGAGCTGATATGTGGGCGTTCACAGGTTTGTGTGGATTGCCTCTGTCATTTGCAGTCATAGCGCGCGCTCTCCGTGGGCGGGGCAGATTAAAACGTAATGAGCTGAGATGAGAACGACTGACATCTCTCTCTTTTCATAAAGATTACATAAACAGAGAATATTTTTTTTTTATAAAAATTACTTCATTTAAAAGAAGAGAATTCAAGCTTCATGCCTGTGTGTCTGTATGCCTGTTTGACTGAGTATTCGCTGAGTTATGGTTCATTTTCGGACGCGTTTCAGAATGGACTTCACTGACAGAGAGAAGGCAGAACTCGCTTCGTGTTTATTTTTCTTTATTTGGCGAAAAGCACAACACTTTGTTTTTATTGTGAGTATACACAAAAATAATACACATTTAACAGAATCGATTGATGTATGAAACGTGTTTGTAATATCAAAGTCAACAGAGCAAAATGAATCTCTTTTGAACTGATAAAAAAAAGCGAGCTGGTATCGCCGGCGATACAGCCGACCTCAGGGGGTTAAAAGTCATAATAAAGTTATAATATAACTAGTAAATATAATGCAAAATAAATTATTATATTCATTATATGTAGATTATGTTAATTATAATCTAAAAAAAAAAATTTGTGAATAAAAAAATTAAAAATAAAGGTCTGATTTGTGGGAAAAAATCCCTATTATCGATTAAGCATTTTCAACCTAGCGAAATATTTTGCATTTGTGAAAAAGCCTAAGCTGTCATGATCAAAAGCAGAGGATCTGGAGAGAGTCTCGTTCAGTCCAAATGGTTTTCCAGCATGCAGCACACAGGGCAGCTTTGTCCTGCATAATCTAAAGCTGTTCAATAGTTGTTTGTGCGCAGAAATAAAGAGCAGGACGAGGTCACGTGTGCGTTTCCTTCCGAAGTGTTCATTCAATATGAATGCGTCCTCTTTAATTAGAGATGACAGCAAGCATCTGCACTTTAAAGCCATTGTTTCACAATAAAGCCAGCATGTTTTCTGCACTAACATTAGGA
>NC_138736.1:695885-705885 GCF_965113295.1 Leuciscus leuciscus
TTTGCAACAAAAATAAAATAATAAATTAAATTAAAGTAGACAGCTGTAAGCACGTACCAGCCGGGTCCGTCACTTATTGGCTTCCCGGGAAACATTTCCGTTGTGTTCTGTCCTATTTGCAGCGTTGTGAGTATTTGGAGCACACATGTGTTGTGAAACTGATGAATATGTTTTCTTAATTTGCAGGTGTTTTTCTATTTGCATGTGTTTTCTTCAGTTGCAGCGCGTTGAGCTCTCTCGGCCACCGTACTTCTGGGCTCCTTCCAAAGCCACGCCCCCAAAACACATGAACGCGCGACTCCGACCGCTGAGCTGGAAGACGGCGCATTATTACCTGAGACGAGAGGAGCGCAGTGCATGCAGTGACATCATGTCAGAATCACATGTAATAAAAAAATCTAACTTTATCATTATGAATATAAACAAATAAGATGTATTTTAGTGCTCACTATCAAGCTAGCATTGGTAAAGTTTAAAGCTGCAGTAGGGAGCTTTTAGAAAACGTTGACTTAGCCTGAACATTTGAACAAGCACAGCTTACAGGTCATTCCCCCTCGCTCTCTGCTGCGCTACAGCTCCTCCCTCCACAGCTCCTCCCTCCACAGCTCCTCCCTCCACAGCTCCTCCCTCCACAGCTCCTCCCTCCACAGCTCCTCCCTCCACAGCTCCTCCCTCCACGGCTCCTCCCTCCACGGCTCCTCCCCCACAGCTCCTCCCCCACAGCTCCTCCCTCCACAGCTCCTCCCTCCACAGCTCCTCCCTCCACAGCTCCTCCCTCCACAGCTCCTCCCTCCACGGCTCCTCCCTCCACGGCTCCTCCCCCACAGCTCCTCCCCCACAGCTCCTCCCTCCACAGCTCCTCCCCCACAGCTCCTCCCTCCACAGCTCCTCCCTCCACAGCTCCTCCCTCCACAGCGGAGCCTGCCGTGAACGCGCAGGCTAGTAAACATGCAGAGACACTGATGACGGCGGATAAACAGTTATCGCACATTCACTGGTAGGGACGAAACATCAACAATATGCTTTACATTGACTATGGCCTGCCCATACTTTGACTACAAACTTGGTCCTCAAATCATTACGTATTTTGCAATACATGTAATGTAACTTCATAACGTTGCACTCTTTCTATAAGTTATAAATAGCTAGCAAGATAATAATGGTAACGTTACAGTATCTAAGTAATTATTCTAGCGATGTGTAATGCTAAATAAGGTTTGCTAGTACATTATTTCAGCAACATGACAAGCCAGTGAATTCGCAGGTTTCTATTGTTGCTTTGCACAGTGCGTGACATTTTATCTGTATGTTATGCGGCTAGAGTTTTGACACTGAGTCAATGGGCTCCGACGCGCTTGTTTATCGTTATCGGTCTTTTTTCGTTTACCAGTCTTTGTTGCATGAGCAGGTGCCACTCGAGAAATTGGCAGTTTTGGTTGTTTGTCCGCCATTAGCACAGCTGCGCGGCACACCGGCTATCTTGATTTTGAACGACGGTACGCGCTGTGCGAGAGAGGGGGGTGATCAGCGCGTACACAAGCTTGATTGACACTGCTAAGACACTCCCCCTGGCTCTGATTGGTTGTTTCTTACCGGGAGCGGTGTATTTCTGCAAATGGCAATAGGACCACTGGGAGGAGCCTGGGGAGCTTGATTTTTTCACAGATTATCTGTCTCATATTCTACTGTCAGGACATAATGACAGTTTTAACAAATATGTAAAAAATACATTTTTACAGAAGTTACCAACTGCAGCTTTAAAATAAACAATGGTTATTTGTGGCCACCGGTATTTTGCCAACTGTTGTTCTTTGCTAAGCCAGTAGGCTACACTGCTGGGTCCATTTAAGGCTCTAGTAAACAGGATTTGGTAATCCTGAAATTTGGTATTTAGATCACAGTGATCCAATCCAAGGTTCCTTTAAAAAACTGGCATAAAAGTAAAATGGATCAGGTTATCCTGGATAGCAAAACATAGGATTTCCAAATCCGGATCAATTTGATCCAGATTACATTTTTTGAAAAACTGGGCCCTGATCTCTGGATCTCCTGATCTCTGGATCTCCTGATCTCTGGATCTCCTGATCTCTGGATCTCCTGATCTCTGGATCTCCTGATCTCCTGATCTCCTGATCTCTGGATCTCCTGATCTCCTGATCTCCTGATCTCCTGATCTCCTGATCTCTGGATCTCCTGATCTCCTGATCTCTGGATCTCCTGATCTCCTGATCTCTGGATCTCTGGATCTCTGGATCTCTGGATCTCCTGATCTCCTGATCTCTGGATCTCCTGATCTCTGGATCTCCTGATCTCCTGATCTCCTGATCTCCTGATCTCTGGATCTCTGGATCTCCTGATCTCCTGATCTCTGGATCTCCTGATCTCCTGGGCCCATTTTTTCAAAAGTAATCCAGTGGGATTTCGGATCACGGATTGGATCAAATCTTGGAAATGGGTTTTTCAAAAGCAAAAGAGGGATTCTGAACTAAGATCAGATCATGTAATCCGATCTTACATTTGATCTGGATCAAACCTGCCCTTTGGGTTTTTCAGAACTTTGAACACGGTTTGGGATCTATTTGATCCAAAAAAACAGGATTATCCTGATCCCATCAGAAGGGTGGATTCAGTTGTCATTTTTCGAACCAAATAAAACCAGAGTTTTTTTTTTTAAGTGAATGATCCCAAAATCAATGTTTACTGATGATATATACATTTCTTCATATTTGAAGCATGTATTAAGCATGTCACATCTAATGAGATATGGTAAAACAACAAAATCTGCAATTTAACATTATAACAAAATAAGGAAAGTAAAATGTTTCTGTTTATTACAGTGTTTCTGTTTCCTAAAATTGAAATAAACAATGGTTATTTGTGGCCACCAGTATTTTGCCAACTGTTGTTCTTTGCTAAGCCAGTAGGCTACACTGTTGGGTCCATTTAAGGCTCTAGTAAACAGGATTTGGTGATCCTGAAAAGTTCCTATCCGGATCAGATTGATCCAATCCGATGTTGCTTTGAAAAACCGGGTCCGTGATCACGTAATCCAGCTTACTTTTGAGCCAGTTTTTCAAAGCAACATCGGATTGGATCAATCTGATCCGGATAGGAACTTTTCAGGATCACCAAATCTGGATAACCAGTGCTCAAACAGGATAGGAAATCACAATGTAGAACTATAGATATGTAAAGAGCAACAAGTAGAATAGCCAGTGTGGGGTCAATATAAGTTTATTTTTATTTGAAATGAAAACACACACATTTAAAAAAAAAAACTAAAAACAAGAAAACCCCACCCCATCCTCTTCCAGCAGTCCGCTCATCTGAGGCCTACAACACAAACACTGTACATTGAGGATATTTATAACAAGTTTGAATGAATGGGAGTTTATAAACAGAAAGGGGAGGCACAGCATCAATGTCCAACTTGTGTGTGATGCTGACCTCATCATCACCAACTGCGTTGTCAAGTGGCCTGGGTCTGTCCATGATGCACACATCCTGAGGGAGAGCGCTCTATATAGAGACCTCCAAACCAACCGACCGGATGGCATAATATTAGGAGACAGTGCCTACCCACTCCTACCATGGCTGATGACTGCTTTTCTAACAGCAAATACACCGGCGCAGGCACGCTTCAACACTGCTCATTGCAGAGCAAGATGTGCAATTGAGCGTTTAAATGGAGTTCTTAAGAGGCGCTTTGCATGCCTTAACTACCTGAGAGCGGAACCACAGAAAGCATGCAACATAACCCTTGCCTGTATTGTCCTGCACAACATCGCTACTAAGCGCGATGTCCCTCTCTGTGCTGACAATGATGCACCTGAGCCCCTTGGAGACCCTAACCAGCCTCCTGCATTCTGCCAGAACGAGCAAACAGGATGTGCAACAAGGGACGCAATAGTTAGACACTATTTCTGATTTGGATTTGTTTTGGATTTCAAAAATCAGTGATTGCCATTCTTTGCATTTTTTTGGTTATTCTGTAATCATTGCATGCATCACTAATAAATATTCTAAAAACAAAAATATTTTCGATTGTGATGAATAAAATTTATTGTTTTTGGTAAATTTTGACAGCTGTTTGGGGGATTATTTTATGAGGCCAAACTCTTTCTACTTTGCTGTAGGCCTATACTGAAAGGCTGAATACGTTAAAGCCTACCTAATCACTGTAGCCTGATGGATGAACAAATCAAATTAAAACCTTATGAATAAATAGGATATCTTGTAAGATACTGCATGATCCAAATATAGTATTATTTGATACATTTTTTAAGTTTTCATTACATTTTGGGCATGAAATCCACGCTGAATCCCCCCTTCTGATGGGATCAGTTTAATCCAGATTTTTTGGATCAAAGTAATCCAAATCCTACAAAAAAGTTCTGAAAAACCCAAACTAAAGGTTTGATCCGGATCAAAACCAAGATTGGATTACGTGATCTAATCCGATTATGTAATCCGTTTTTTCTTTTGAAAAACCCATTTTCAAGATTTGATCCAATCCGTGATCCAAAATCCTAGTGGATTACTTTTGAAAAAAACCGGGCCAAGATCTCCAGATCTCCAGATCTCCAGGGCCCGGTTTTTCAAAAGGTTTAATCCGGATAAAATTGATCCGGATTAAGTAATCCTTTTTTTTGCGATCCGTGATCACGTAATCCAGCTTACTTTTGAGCCAGTTTTTCAAAGCAACATCGGATTGGATCAATCTGATCCGGATAGGAACTTTTCAGGATCACCAAATCTGGATAACCAGTGCTCAAACAGGATAGGAAATCACAATGTAGAACTATAGATATGTAAAGAGCAACAAGTAGAATAGCCAGTGTGGGGTCAATATAAGTTTATTTTTATTTGAAATGAAAACACACACATTTAAAAAAAAGCAAGATGTGCAATTGAGCGTTTAAATGGAGTTCTTAAGAGGCGCTTTGCATGCCTTAACTACCTGAGAGCGGAACCACAGAAAGCATGCAACATAACCCTTGCCTGTATTGTCCTGCACAACATCGCTACTAAGCGCAATGTCCCTCTCTGTGCTGACGATGATGCACCTGAGCCCCTTGGAGACCCTAACCAACCTCCTGCATTCTGCCAGAACGAGCAAACAGGACGTGCAACAAGGGACGCAATAGTTAGACACTATTTCTGATTTGGATTTGTTTTGGATTTAAAAAATCAGTGATTGCCATTCTTTGCATTTTTTTGGTTATTCTGTAATCATTGCATGCATCACTAATAAATATTCTAAAAACAAAAATATTTTCGATTGTGATGAATATATATATCAATTAGTGACAGAATAAAATGTATTGTTTTTGGTCAATTTTGACAGCTGTTTGGGGGATTATTTTATGAGGCCAAACTCTTTCTACTTTGCTGTAGGCCTATACTGAAAGGCTGAATACGTTAAAGCCTACCTAATCACTGTAGCCTGACGGATGAAATAAAATTAAAACCTTATGAATAAATAGGATATCTTGTAAGATACTGCATGATCCAAATATAGTATTATTTGATACATTTTTAAAGTTTTCATTACATTTTGGCCATGAAATCCACGCTGAATCCACCCTTCTGATGGGATCAGTTTAATCCAGATTTTTTGGATCAAAGTAATCCAAATCCTACAAAAAAGTTCTGAAAAACCCAAACTAAAGGTTTGATCCGGATCAAAACCAAGATTGGATTACGTGATCTAATCCGATTATGTAATCCGTTTTTTCTTTTGAAAAACCCATTTTCAAGATTTGATCCAATCCGTGATCCAAAATCCTAGTGGATTACTTTTGAAAAACCGGGCCAAGATCTCCAGATCTCCAGATCTCCTCCTGATATACAGTTATTACAGTTATTATTCTGAACTACAACTATTACAAACATTTCTGTCAATCCAAATAAAGCTGAAATAAAATAAAAAATGCTACTCTGAATAATACCTGAACTTCGTATTTTGAGCACTTCTTGCGTTGTTGTTGTTTTTGCCTCTTTATGATGACTCGCTGAATTTTTGTCCTAATTTGTAAGTCGCTTTGGATAAAGGCGTCTGCTAAATGACTAAATGTAAAAATGTAAATGTAAAATATAAGTATTAGCTGGAAAAAACAAAATGCTACCTTGGTAATAAACTGCAAACAAATTAAATCTAAATTGCAATATTTTAACAGAAAAACGAATAAAATGACAAAAGTCCATAACGAAATGACTAAAAATTAAACTGAAATCAACATAAATAAAAAATAAAAGCTGTGTGTGGGAGTGAGTGTGTGTGTGTGTGTGTGTGTGTGTGTGTGTGTGTGTGTGTGTGTGTGTGTGTGTGTGTGTGTGTGTGTGTGTGTGTGTGTGTGTGTGTGTGTGTGTGTGTGTGTGTGTGTGTGTGCGTGCGCGTGTGTGAGTGAGTGTGTGAGTGAGTGAGTGAGTGAGTGAGTGTGTGTGTGTGTGTGTGTGTGTGTGTGTGTGTGTGTGTGTGTGTGTGTGTGTGTGCGTGAGTGAGTGAGTGAGTGAGTGTGTGTGTGTGTGTGTGTGTGTGTGTGTGTGTGTGTGTGTGTGTGTGTGTGTGTGTGTGTGTGTGTGTGTGTGTGTGTGTGTGTGTGTGTGTGTGTGTGTGTGTGTGTGTGTGTGTGAGTCAGTGTGTGTGTGTGAGAGGGAGAGAGAGAGTAAGTGAGTTTAACAGTACACTTTTCCATCATATCTCAAGATCAAGAGAGTTTTGAGTGACAGGAGTGGATGAACTATAGCATATGAAATGCAGAAAATACCACTCATATTTAAACACACTCATATTTAGACACACTCATATTTAGACACACTCATATTTAGACACACTCGTATTTAGACATGTTAAGAGTTCATTCTACCTCTGATATTTTAGACGGACACTTTTCCCCTGCAATACTGATCAAGGAAGATCTGTCCATCCAGTCAAGCTGTGGGGAAATCATGGCGTATCAGAGTTCATTGAGTGATATAATACAACACTCATCAAGAACTATAAAACATTCCTCTCCTGTGCCTCAGTAACCAGACGGATGGGTGAGATTATCCTGCAGATTATCCTGAACTCTGACAATACCAAACTACTCTCGTCACACCAGAAACCAGAGACGCGATCAGCACCTCAACTCTGTGTTTGAATATGTGTGTGTGTGTGTGTGTGTGTGTGTGTGTGTGTGTGTGTGTAACCTTAGGTGTGTTTAAGGTTTTGACTGCTGGTTGTATAATCACTTTCATATTTTATGCATTGTATGTTCACATACATGTTATTTAATTAGGCTATACACTAGTTATTGCTCTTTAATATTTGAATATTACATCAATTAATGGAATTTTTTTATGGTCCTGGATCGAGTAAAATAATCATACCTAAGAAATTCACATGGAAGTTTATGTATAGGCCTACATCAGAAATTCAGTCTAATGAACTAATGAACTAATGCTCTTCGCGTCTATGGTGAAGCAGCGCCCACTACTGGCCGGAGGACGCTATGACTGGAGGCTCAGGACACTGACTGCACACTAGCTCCAGTGAGTCTCTAATGCAGTGTGTGTACAGTATGCAGCGATGCATGTTTCCTCACATCATAACCTCAGTAAGCTGCATGTTTAATTCCTTCAGCTAGTTATGATATAGGCTATACATGTCCAATTATTAGCTTGGAAATTAAAGTAATGTTGCATCTTTAATTGTTTAGTAAATCGTGTTTCTGGCAATCTGATCCGTCATTATTAAACAATTCATTTTAAAAATAATTTAAAATGTATAACTGCATGGCTACTACAAATAAAAGTTCTATATTGGCATCTGGTTCCATGGAACCTTTGCATTATGTTCTTCACACTAATCAGAAAAAAAATGTTTTTTAGAACTGTCCATCAAAAGGTTCTTTAAACACCCAGAGCGGTTCCTCTATGACACTGAGGCAGAACACATTTTAGAACCTTTATTTTTCAGATTGTATGAGTGAGATCTAGACAGATTGTTGTGTAGTGTGGCGCCATCCACTGGCTAATGAGTGTCATTACTTCCTGTGCAAAAACAGATCAAGTAGAGAGTCATATTTCTGTGTAGAGCCTAATTACTCCTGACAGATAGAGATCGGTCATCACCGAGCTGAAGTTATTTTTTCTAAACTCGCATTAAACTATCTGTCCATTCTGTGTTTACTGCGTCTGTTTACCTGTCAATCATGTGATCATCAATGCTAGCGCTGGTAAAAGTTATTTATATATATATCTTGCTCTTTCTCAAAGGGATTGGCAGTGACATCACCAACCTGACATACTTCGTTCTGACGCATTATGAGTGAATTTTACTCATATTATAATCTCCTTTATTCATATTTTTACTGGAGAGGGAACATGTGTTCTTCAGTTCCATTCATTTCTTCTATTACTCTATTTCATTTCTCATCACGAAGCAGCTGAATTTATTTTCATATTTGTGCTTTTAGAACATAATAAAATAAACGACACAATTTTATAATGATTACTTTTCGATGTCTGGTCTCTTTCGGTTATGTGGTTTTATTGGTTCTCAGAGATTAAAACCAAAATAAATTAAATCGCTAAAGCCATATGGCTTTAAAAAGTGAAAATTGATACGCATATTGTATCGACTTTCACTTTACTAATCGCCAGTGACGTTTGATTTTGACATTGGCGACATTGCAGCTTTCTGAACTTTATGATAGAGTATCTTAACAAGCACTTTCATTTATAATTGAACTTTAAGGTAGAATATCTAAACTAATACATTCATAACTGGTGATAAAACCTGCTATTCAGGGATTGACATGCGGTGTTTAGTCAGTGTTCACTTCAGTTAATCAGTTCATAATGTTAAGTTAAAGTGAAGCTGCTGGCAGTTTAACCGAACACAAGTGAACTAATCTGATCAAAATATGCAAATCACCTGAATGAATTAAATCTCTCACTGAATGAGGGGAGTTATGGCTGTTTCATAACCCATATAACTGCCTATAGACACCGTGGAAACATGTGGCGCGAGTAAGTTCGGTAGGTGTCTCACTGTTGATCTAAGTGCACAAGTGAACACAACTGTACTAGTGAGCTGTACTAGTGAGCTCTTCTAGTGTGCTCTTCTAGTGTAGTCATCTGTAGACTCACTCCTGAGTGCATCGGTGTTCTGGCTTCTTCTCTCGAGGTCCAGCTGGAGTTCAGTCGTCATGGCGAAAAAGAGCTTTTCCACCAGAAAGTCTCTGAGGAACTTGTTTTCTAAAAGTGAAGCGAATCTCAAAGAGTCTGTGGAGAAAGAGGACAGCGGGAAAGGAACACTCAAACTCTTCAAATGGAAGAAAAAGAAGAAAACGGAGAGTTCAGAGACTGAAAGCCCAGAAGTTGCGAGGTAAAAACATCCATGATCCATATTAGGGGTTTTGTTTGTGTTTGTTTCGCATGTTTGTCTGTCAGACAGCCTTAAGCCTGACCTCTATCTGACATCTATATTAAACAATGCACTTTTCAATGTGATGTAAAATTTAAAACAATGTAATAATGCAAAAACAGCTTCGCACTTTCATTCGAAGCCTATAATATATTTGTTTTTAATGTTCAATTATTTGTCACTTTAGAAGTCACATAAAATTACGCCACATTTCTAGAATCTATTATTGAAAATTAGCATTGGTAATTTATTTATTAATAAACAAAATGCATGTTATGATTTATTCTATGGGTATTTAAGAACTGCATTATTTCTGTCCTCTAATTTGATTGGACGTGTAGTTCTGAGAGTAAAGCTAATGAAAGTTGAACCTGTTATATTCTTTTCTTTTGCTTGTCTTGTGATTATCTATATTATATTTTAAAAGATTGAATGAAACGTCATGCTGCAGTACGCAGGGAGGAAAACGGGATTTTGTCTGCAAGGGATGGTTTTGAATGTCGTGAAGCAGGTTTTGTTCTGGTACAATTGTCTATGGTTGCAAATAAATATACGATCTAATTGGCCCTGAAATGTAAGTTTGAA
>NC_138736.1:710885-715885 GCF_965113295.1 Leuciscus leuciscus
GTGTGTGTGTGTGTGTGTGTGTGTGTGTGTGTGTGTGTGTGTGTGTGTGTGTGTGTGTGTCTGTGTGCGTGTGTGTGTGTGTGTGTTCAATCATTGGTCAATTTATTTAGACAAAATACAATTTTCATATCAGCCATCTCTCAGTTATCAGCCATGACACGAAAATAAATAAATTGTGGGTTTATTGAATGTTTTCCTGCAGGGATTTAAATTTTAAATTCATTAATTAATTTGACAAATTACGTGTCTAGTTGTCTACAGTGCTCTTTTACTGTAAATACATTTAAATTGAAGGAATGATTTCTTGCCTCAGTGTTTTAGCACAGGAATATCAGCGAGCGAGTTTTCTGTTAATGATACGATTGCAGTGAAGAAACAGGCCGTGCAACATTACTGTCTCCATCATCACACGAGCGAAACTCATGTGTGTGAGCCCTCGAGGGAGAAGATGATCACACACACTCCACACACACCAGTGAAAGTGTCCGCTGGCTTTCACCTGATGCTGTCAGGCCTTCAGAAGCTCTATCCAGGTTCAACAGATTTCATAACCTCACCCAGCAGCCACCGGACGTCAATATGACCTTAGATTGACGTTGGACCCCAACGTTGGACAGACGTTGCATTTTGGTTGAAAATGAAAATCGGGTTGACGTCAGAACACAACATCAGATTAACGTAAACTTCCAACGTCTGTCCAACGTCAGACTGACGCTGGGTTATGACGTCAATCCGATTTTCATTTTCAACTGAGTAGTAGGGGTTACCATCCTCTTTTTCCCGGACATGTCCACATTTACATTTTTACATTTATTCATTTAGCTGACGCTTTTATTCAAAGCGACTTACAATTGCTATATATGTCAGAGGTCGCACGCCTCTGGAGCAACTAGGGGTTAAGTGTCCCATGTCCAGCCGTCGAGATCGTCCAGAATGTCCTGGATTCGGCTTTTGCTTTCTACAGTCGCCATTCATTGTTTACATGCACACCTTTTGTTTCAATCTAACTGAATTCATTCCGATTGGTGAATCATCTGTGTTTACATGAACGCTAAACAAGTGATCGGTTGATGTGCGTTTTAGCATTGCTAAGAAAATTCCCGCTCCTCAGCCTCGTCCTGCTCGCCGTTCTCCCGCGCTCCTCAGCCTTGTCCTGCTCGCCGTTCTCCCGCGTCCCTCAGCCTCGTCCTGCTCTCCGTTCTCCCGCGTCCCTCAGCCTCGTCCTGCTCGCCGTTCTCCCAAGCCCCTCAGCCTCGTCCTGCTCGCCGTTCTCCCAAGCCCCTCAGCCTCGTCCTGCTCGCCGTTCTCCCGCGCCCCTCAGCCTCGTCCTGCTCGCCGTTCTCCCGCGCCCCTCAGCCTCGTCCTGCTCGCCGTTCTCCCGCGTCCCTCAGCCTCGTCCTGCTCGCCGTTCTCCCAAGCCCCTCAGCCTCGTCCTGCTCGCCGTTCTCCCGCGCTCCTCAGCCTCGTCCTGCTCGCCGTTCTCCCGCGTCCCTCAGCCTCGTCCTGCTCGCCGTTCTCCCAAGCCCCTCAGCCTCGTCCTGCTCGCCGTTCTCCCGCGTCCCTCAGCCTCGTCCTGCTCGCCGTTCTCCCGCGCTCCTCAGCCTCGTCCTGCTCTCCGTTCTCCCGCGTCCCTCAGCCTCGTCCTGCTCGCCGTTCTCCCGCGCCCCTCGGCCTCGTCCTGCTCGCCGTTCTCCCGCGCCCCTCGGCCTCGTCCTGCTCGCCGTTCTCCCGCGCCCCTCGGCTTCGTCCTGCTCGCCGTTCTCCCACGCCCCTCAGCCTCGTCCTGCTCGCCGTTCCCCCGCGCCCCTCAGCCTCGTCCTGCTCGCCGTTCTCCCGCGCTCCTCAGCCTCGTCCTGCTCGCCGTTCCCCCGCGCCCCTCAGCCTCGTCCTGCTCGCCGTTCTCCCGCGCCCCTCAGCCTCGTCCTGCTCGCCGTTCCCCCGCGCCCCTCAGCCTCGTCCTGCTCGCCGTTCTCCCGCGCCCCTCAGCCTCGTCCTGCTCGCCGTTCTCCCGCGCCCCTCAGCCTCGTCCTGCTCGCCGTTCCCCCGCGCCCCTCAGCCTCGTCCTGCTCGCCGTTCTCCCGCGCCCCTCAGCCTCGTCCTGCTCGCCGTTCTCCCGCGCCCCTCAGCCTCGTCCTGCTCGCCGTTCCCCCGCGCCCCTCAGCCTCGTCCTGCTCGCCACAGTAAACATAATGAATGGCGACTGTAGAACGCAAAAGCCGAATCCCGGACATTTTGGGCGGTCTCGAAATCCCGGGCAGACTCGTCACGGAGACTCACGATAAAACAGCGTCTTTTAAGTTTCGAGTCAACTAGTAGCCTAGCCTTGTTGTTTAACTGCGCGCTCTTACCGGTAGGCGTGGCTTGGGAGTGTCCTCGTAGGGCAGCGAAGCAAGTGCATTCTGGGAGTTGTTGTCTTTCATCCACATGAGCCAAAAATACATTTTCTGGCTTTTCTCAGTCTAGAAAGCTCCAAATTAAAAAAATAATTTCACATTTCTACTACATAAATGACCCATTTTAAATACACATTCATCTTTCCAGAGGTGAAGTATCCCTTTAAGTTCTCTCTGAATCCGCACTTCTACAGACAATGGACTCTACGTACGGTTGCTTACGCATTTAGACTCAGTTGCTCCATTTTTTGCCTACCGTTTCAATGATCATCTTAAGGTCAGGTATAAGATTACAATTAAGTTATAGGATGTACTTAAGTTACAGTGATGAGTGATTGACATTTCAGCACTTCAGCGCGTACTTGCCAAGTGCTCATGTCAAGTGCATTTTTGAGCAACGTGTGTAGAAAAGGAACAAATGTTTGTAACCTTGCACACAGAAATCCATCTTAGCTATGAGATCCATCAGGGATAGGCACTCGCTTCATTACACTGTGTTCATGCAGGGCTTCAAGTGAATAAATGAATAATGGAGATGCGGCCGAATCAGTCAGCAGGACATCGGGATTCTTCCACATCAATGCCATATATGTTTGGGTCCAGTCGGGTTAGAAAAGGAATGCTGTCGGGTTGGGTCGGACTCGGGTCTGTCTCGAGTTGGGTTTTTCTTTAAATAAAATGATTTAATCACGTCAGGTTCGGGTAAGAATCTGGAAGGATCCAGGAAGACCTCTACACCATCCCTCACAACTCAATTTCAGTGTTTGACATCAATATGACGTTGGCTTGACGTTGTATTTTGGTTAGTTTAGACCTCAGTGATCACACTCAGGTTGAATTTAGACCTCAGTGAATACACTCAGGTTGAGTTTAGACCTCAGTGAATACACTCAGGTTGAGTTTAGACCTCAGTGAAAACACTCAGGTTGAGTTTAGACTTCAGTGATTACACTCAGGTTGAGTTTAGTCCTCAGTGATCACACTCAGGTTGAGTTTAGACCTCAGTGAATACACTCAGGTTGAGTTTAGACCTCAGTGAATACACTCAGGTTGAGTTTAGACTTCAGTGATTACACTCAGGTTGAGTTTAGTCCTCAGTGATCACACTCAGGTTGAGTTTAGACCTCAGTGAATACACTCAGGTTGAGTTTAGACCTCAGTGAATACACTCAGGTTGAGTTTAGACCTCAGTGAATACACTCAGGTTGAGTTTAGACCTCAGTGATCACACTCAGGTTGAGTTTAGACCTCAGTGATCACACTCAGGTTGAGTTTAGACCTCAGTGATTACACTCAGGTTGAGTTTAGACCTCAGTGATTTCACTCAGATTGAGTTTAGACCTCAGTGATTACACTCAGGTTGAGTTTAGACCTCATTGATCTCACTCAGGTTGAGTTTAGACCTCAGTGATTACACTCAGGTTGAGTTTAGACCTCAGTGATTTCACTCAGGTTGAGTTTAGACCTCAGTGATTACACTCAGGTTGAGTTTAGACCACAGTGATTACACTCAGGTTGAGTTTAGACCTCAGTGATTTCACTCAGGTTGAGTTTAGACCTCAGTGATTACACTCAGGTTGAGTTTAGACCTCAGTGATTACACTCAGGTTGAGTTTAGACCTCAGTGATTTCACTCAGGTTGAGTTTAGACCTCAGTGATTACACTCAGGTTGAGTTTAGACCTCAGTGATCATACTCAGGTTGAGTTTAGACCTCAGTGATCACACTCAGGTTGAGTTTAGACCTCAGTGATTACACTCAGGTTGAGTTTAGACCTCAGTGATTACACTCAGGTTGAGTTTAGACCTACGTGATTACACTCAGGTTGAGTTTAGACCTCAGTGATTTCACTCAGGTTGAGTTTAGACCTCAGTGATTACACTCAGGTTGAGTTTAGACCTACGTGATTACACTCAGGTTGAGTTTAGACCTCAGTGATCATACTCAGGTTGAGTTTAGACCTCAGTGATCACACTCAGGTTGAGTTTAGACCTCAGTGATCACACTCAGGTTGAGTTTAGACCTCAGTGATTACACTCAGGTTGAGTTTAGACCTCAGTGATTTCACTCAGGTTGAGTTTAGAACTCAGTGATTACACTCAGGTTGAGTTTAGACCTCAGTGATTACACTCAGGTTGAGTTTAGACCTCAGTGATTTCACTCAGGTTGAGTTTAGACCTCAGTGATTTCACTCAGGTTGAGTTTAGACCTCAGTGATTACACTCAGGTTGAGTTTAGACCTCAGTGATTTCACTCAGGTTGAGTTTAGACCTCAGTGATTTCACTCAGGTTGAGTTTAGACCTCAGTGATTACACTCAGGTTGAGTTTAGACCTCAGTGATCACACTCAGGTTGAGTTTAGACCTCAGTGATCACACTCAGGTTGAGTTTAGACCTCAGTGATCACACTCAGGTTGAGTTTAGACCTCAGTGATCACACTCAGGTTGAGTTTAGACCTCAGTGATCTCACTCAGGTTGAGTTTAGACCTCAGTGATTTCACTCAGGTTGAGTTTAGACCTCAGTGATTACACTCAGGTTGAGTTTAGACCTCAGTGATTTCACTCAGGTTGAGTTTAGACCTCAGTGATTTCACTCAGGTTGAGTT
>NC_138736.1:720885-723938 GCF_965113295.1 Leuciscus leuciscus
TTAGGCTACTCAATCAATCACAACTACAAGCCAAGTATACTTAGAATACTTCATTATACTTATAATCGATCAAAAGACTGAGTACAGTATAGGCCAATTATAATTAGACTTTTCTGTCAGTATAAGTAAAGTATAATTAAGTGTTATTTTAAGTATATTTCTGAGAAGTACTAAAAGTACACACCGAGTTGGGTGTTTCATGTATCAGTGATCAGTATGTATTGGTTGAGTTTTATGACAGGTTGACGTTGACTGATGATGATCAACTGTACCAGTCGCCGTTACAGCCTCCACCCGACTCACACACACACACACACACACACACACACACACACACACACACACACACACACACACACACACACACACACACACACACACACACACACACACACACACACACACACACACACACACACACACGTTATCAGATAAACACTGAATGCACTTTAGCAACAGACTTATCATCCTCCTCCAGACAGCAGAACAGGATTTAAACAGAGTCAGAGTGATTATATCTGTCGGTTATTACTTTGATTAATCTGACATTCTTCTCTTCATCTTGCTTGCTATGTAATTTGTACCTATGCATGTAGGATTTCACGTTTGAGTAATGGTTCATTTCACACTGAAATGTTTTACAACAAAAGTTACAAAAGTTAAAAATCAAGTTTTGATTGTCCTCCTGTTGTGTTGTGTGCTCTTGTTGTCGTTAGTGAAAGTGGTCGAATCGCATTCAATCGGGATAAAACTAAGATAGTAGTTATTCTTCATAAAAAATGCCTATAAAAACCCTCCCAATAAACTATTGTCTCTTTCTTCTCGTGCCTAAAGAAAATCAGCCAGGCTACTGTGACACACGACATGTTTTGGTTACACTTTATTTTAAGGTGTTCGTTCTACGGTGTAATTGTGCACTTAAGTTTTGTTTAATAATTAACTACATGTACTTACTATAGGGTTGGAGTTAGGATTGGGGTTTGGTTTAGGGTTAGTAAAGCATTCAAAGCTGTAATTATGCATAATTTATACTTATTATTACTACAGTAACTATAACATAACATGTTTTAAAAGGACACTGTAAAACAAAGTGTATATATACACACATTTGTGATGCATTAATAAAAATGTCAATAATGTGCCAATGCATATGAATGCTTATTTGATATTATTAATATTATTTTATTTTATGTCATTTTATGTAAATTAATTCTCATCCCATAGTGAATAATGACTTTACTATTGTCTTATTAGAGCTGCTTTACAGCAGAATTGAATTCATTTTGCATCATTGAATCGCTATTTTCCTGTTTGTCACTGTAAAGCTGCTTTGAAACAATATTGTATAAAGTGCTATAGAAATAAAGGTGACATGACTTGACTTAAATAACTCTTCATGATTATTAATCTTTGTCCTCTTTCTCTTTCCTGTTTTGCATTCTCCCTTTCTCCTCCCTACTTTCTTCATCTCCAATTCCATCTATTCCTTTCATTATTTTTAGAAAGGGCTGCTCAGCTACTCGGAGACTGACCTCCGTAAACCCAAGGGCTTTGCTGCATCCCTGTCCTGGAAGAAGAAGAAAAAGAAAAGAGATCTGTCCCAAGGTTTTTCAAGCATTAATGATATCACAGGGGTCAAAGATGACATCAGTGAACAGGAAGAATATGACAACCAGGCAGAAGTAGAACCAAACCAGCTTGGTGTTGAGGCAGCGATGCCTATGGCAGAACCGCCCTCTACTTCTGACCAATCCCAGACCCAGGATGTCTTGAGTGACATGTCTCAGCCCAATGAGGAGGATGCAGGTTATTTGCCTTCAGATTTGGGCAGTACATCAATACCATTTATTGACTCTTCACTGTCTGATAGTGATGCTTACCAGACGCCCCCAGGTAGCCCAGTCCCAGAGTACTTCTCGTCTGATTACGCCGATACCCAAGCTGTAGATAGATCATCTCAGTCCTCCACATCTGTGCTGTCCTTCACTTCACAGACTGGGTCTGACGTCACAGACTCATTCAGTCCTGTTCCTAACATGGAAACTGCAGCGAATACTGACACACGCACAGTCCATAATTCAAGCACAGATCTGAACCCGAATGATCATCTGTTTTCTGACTCTGATTCTGAAGTATCTAAATCAGGGATTTTAGCAGATGTTGAGGTCAAAACCGTCACCACAGATGTTGCTCAAAAAGATTCATACCTGGGAAATAAAAAATCAACTGATGCTGTCCACCAGAACTACATGTCCTCCATCGACCAGAGTTCCACCTCTTCCATCTCCGAGATTCCCACCACTTCCATTTCTTCCATTCCCCAAATTTCCATCTCTGAGAGTCCCACCATTTCCATTTCTTCCATTCCCCAAAAGTCCATCTCTTCCATCCCCCAAAGTTCCATCTCTTCCATTTCTGAACATTCCCCCACTTCCATCCACCAAAGTTCCATCTCTTCCATTTCTGAACATTCCACCACTTCCATCCCCCAAAGTTCCATCACTTCCATTTCTGAACATTCCACCACTTCCATTCCCCAAAGTTCCATCCCTTCCATTTCTGAACATTCCACCACTTCCATTCCCCAAAGTTCCATCCCTTCCATTTCTGAGAGTTCCCCCACTTCCATTCCCCAAAGTTCCATGTTTTCTATTTCTGAGAGTTCCCCCACTTCCATTCCCCAAAAGTCCATCTCTTCCATCCCCCAAAGTTCCATCCCTTCCATTTCTGAACATTCCACCACTTCCATTACCCAAAGTTCCATCCCTTCCATTTCTGAACATTCCACCACTTCCATTCCCCAAAGTTCCATCCCTTCCATTTCTGAACATTCCACCACTTCCATTCCCCAAAGTTCCATCCCTTCCATTTCTGAGAGTTCCCCCAATTCCATTCCCCAAAGTTCCATGTTTTCTATTTCTGAGAGTTCCCCCACTTCCATTCCCCAAAAGTCTATCTCTTCCATCCCCCAAAGTTCCATCCCTTCCATTTCTGAACATTCCACCACTTCCATTACCCAAAGTTCCATCCCTTCCATTTCTGAGAGTTCCCCC
>NC_138736.1:729138-751638 GCF_965113295.1 Leuciscus leuciscus
ATTCAACCCAAGCGCTCGTTGGTGACGTGGATGATTACGTTACATTGCTCATCTGTCCATCATCGTATAAAGCCCGCCCTGACAATTTGATTGGTCCGAACAATTTTTGTTCGGGCATAATAGCTCCTCAACGGAACGAGTCCAGACCGAACTTCCCGACCAAAAAATGTTGTGGGCGGGGCTAAGTTCGGCTGGCATCCAGGCTAATAAATCATCACAGTATTATAATAACCCCCCCCCCCCCCCCCCCCCCTAAAAAAAAGGGAAAAATTTGTTGCAGTTTGGTTTTAAAAATGCAAATTCTTAAGAGTCTCTGACTGGATCATAATTCAAAGCTCCATCAGATTGGAATAACCTTCCTTCCTCACTTAGGTCGATCACTTCTCTTCATATCTTCAAATCATCTTTAATTACGCATTTTCAAACATCCTGCTCTTGTTTCTGAACTGTTTTAGGACTCTCACTACTTACTGTCCAGTGTACTGTATATATGTGTGTATTTGTATACAAATATGTATTGTATACTTTACTTGTGCATGCAAGCAGATGTATTTATAAGAGGGTGTATAGTATGCTTATGTGTACAAATGTATACTTCTATTTTTCGCAGAGGGATTTTTTTTATTTTTTTATTTTTTTATTTTTTTATTTTTTTATTTTTTTATTTTAATTTAATTTTAATTTAATTTTAATTTAATTTATTTTTTTATTTTTTTATTAAAAAATTAAAAAATTTGATCATACCCTGTCTCTGCAAAGTTTGTGTAATACTGGCTGGTGATGGGGGGGGGTGGGGGTCTAGTTTCGGGGAGCATTGTTGGAGTGTGTGTGGGTATGTGAGTGTGTGTGTGTCTTTTTATTTATGTGTTTGGAATTATCTTTAATACTTACTCTTTATTATCTTGTATTGTTCGTCATTATTGTAAGGATCCCCTCGAATGAGATGGTACATCTCAAGGGGCTATCCTTGAAATAAAGAATAAAGAAATAAAGAATTATTGCAGTGATTATTATGTTTGTAGTGTGTTATATGTGTGGCAAGAGTTCTTCTAACCCTAATTGATTGAGTGTGTTTGATTTCTTAAACAGCCATGAAGAAAAAAAAAAATCATGGACATATTCCAGGATGACAATTTGCAGATTCCTCAGGCTCAGTGAAAGAATGGTTGGGAGGAGCATGAAGAGTAAAATCCCCTCGAGTCGAGACCTGATTCATTCATTCATCAGTCTTTGGGATGTGCTGGAGGAAACTTTACACAGTGCTGGACTCTTGCATTGACAATACAAGATCTGGACCAAAAATGTATGCACCTCTTGATGGAAATAACATCACAACATTTATTTCCATCAAGAGGTGCAAATATATATTTATTTATGTAGACATATTTATTTATATAGCATGTTTTATAACTTTATTTAACACATGCCTAAATTTTATGTAAGACTTCATCTTTCAGTGAGAAAGTGTCTAATTTATGAACTTTTATTTTGAATTGTGAGTCAACCCCATTCGGCAGAAGTGAAACTCTCATGCAGAGACTCCGCCCCTTGTGGAGGCACTGCCCACTGACTCTTCTGCAGAGACTCCGCCCCTTGTGGAGGCAATGCCCACTGACTCTTCTGCAGAGACTCCGCCCCTTTTAGAGGCACTGCCCAATGACTCTTCTGCAGAGACTCCGCCCCTTTTGGAGGCACTGCCCACTGACTCTTCTGCAGAGACTCCACCCCTTGTGGAGGCACTGCCCACTGACTCTTCTGCAGAGACTCCGCCCCTTTTAGAGGCACTGCCCAATGACTCTTCTGCAGAGACTCCGCCCCTTTTGGAGGCACTGCCCACTGACTCTTCTGCAGAGACTCCGCCCCTTTTGGAGGCACTGCCCACTGACTCTTCTGCAGAGACGCCGCCCCTTGTGGAGGCACTGCCCACTGTCTCTTATGTAGAGACTCCACCCCTTTTAGAGGCACTGCCCAATGACTCTTCTGCAGAGACTCCGCCCCTTTTGGAGGCACTGCCCACTGACTCTTATGCAGAGACTCTGCCCCTTTTGGAGGCACTGCCCACTGACTCTTATGCAGAGACTCTGCCCCTTTTGGAGGCACTGCCCACTGACTCTTATGCAGAGACTCCGCCCCCTTTTGGAGGCACTGCCCACTGACTCTTATACAGAGACTCCACCCCTTTTGGAGGCACTGCCCACTGACTCTTCTGCAGAGACTCCACTCCCTTTTGGAGGCAATGCCCACTGACTCTTCTGCAGAGACTCTGCCCCTTTTGGAGGCACTGCCCACTGACTCTTTATGAAGAGACTCCGCCCCCTTTTGGAGGCACTGCCCACTGACTCTTCTGCAGAGACTCCGCCCCCTTGTGGAGGCACTGCCCACTGACTCTTCTGCAGAGACTCCGCCCCTTGTGGAGGCACTGCCCACTGACTCTTCTGCAGAGACTCCGCCCCTTGTGGAGGCACTGCCCACTGACTCTTCTGCAGAGACTCCACCCCCTTGTGGAGGCACTGCCCACTGACTCTTCTGCAGAAACTCCGCCCCTTGTGGAGGCACTGCCCACTGACTCTTCTGCAGAGACTCCACCCCCTTGTGGAGGCACTGCCCACTGCCCACTGACTCTTCTGCAGAGACTCCGCCCCTTGTGGAGGCACTGCCCACTGACTCTTCTGCAGAGACTCCACCCCCTTGTGGAGGCACTGCCCACTGACTCTTCTGCAGAGACTCCACCCCCTTGTGGAGGCACTGCCCACTGACTCTTCTGCAGAGACTCCACCCCCTTGTGGAGGCACTGCCCACTGCCCACTGACTCTTCTGCAGAGACTCCGCCCCTTGTGGAGGCACTGCCCACTGACTCTTCTGCAGAGACTCCACCCCCTTGTGGAGGCACTGCCCACTGACTCTTCTGCAGAGACTCCACCCCCTTGTGGAGGCACTGCCCACTGACTCTTCTGCAGAGACTCCACCCCCTTGTGGAGGCACTGCCCACTGTTGGAGTTCTCCGGTCTGCACATCTACTTGAAATTCAGTCAGAAGAATGTTTTTCTTTATGATTTTTTTTTTTGTTATACTGTATGTATTTCAGTGTAAAAATTCGATAATTTTATATTTGTATTTAAATTTAAATTCAGCTAATATTAGTTAAATTAATTAAAATGTTTTTATTTTATTTATAAAAATAAAACATAAAAATTGGTACCATGCATAAATGATGTGTAAAAGTGAAGGAAAGAAAACTAAGTTTGAATGTGGGTGAATGCTTATGTAACTTTCCCGCATAATAATAGTAATAATAATTATAATAATTAGGCCTTCACCTGTCACTCAATCCTCATCATGTAACGTTCCAGTTTTTCCACACTCTCCTCAAACCCTCGTCTGCTTCCTGTAAAGCGCTGAAGCCACGGCCTAATGTTGTGTCATTTTGTCTCCTGTAAAGAAGAAATCGATTGTGAGATATTGTGGTATACAGAATTATTCCGGGTGCAGTGTGGCAGTTTGCAGATAAGAGCCTCGGCTAAGTAATCATAAATATTAGCATGATCCCGGCGGCCACATTTGGAGATGCTCAAGCTGGAATTCACATCTCCCTGTTTTAAAGCAAGTCCGATACGGATAAAATCCCAGATATATCCTCTACCAAAGAGGCCTTACAACCAGTGCTCTCCTCAAATATCACCCTAGACAGGCTGTTCTCTCATCGTGACGGTGGATTAAGGAGATGGACGGTGTGTGTGTGTGTGTGTGTGTGTGTGTGTGTGTGTGTGTGTGTTGTCAAGAGATGTTCATGTTTTATTCGGATGCCAGGGAAAGCTTTGTATCTGAACACACAGCGTCAGTGATAGGAGATCAGTGAAACACACTGCTGTTTGTAATTTACCTGCTCCACGCTTTTGGCTAAACAGGAGATTTCTTATTTTAACTCCTTCCCTGCAAACATCCTCAGTATTTCTGTCTTGCTTTTCTTTAAAAACAGCCAAACATTCTTAGATCAGATATAGGGCCCTATCTCGCACCCAGCGCAATTGACTTTGTACAGCGACGCATGTATCATTCATATTTTGCACAGCGGACTCTTCCCTCCACAGACGCACGTCTGTAAATTAGGGAATGAACTTGCGCTCCCGGGGGCGGTTCAGCGAAAAGAGGAGGCGTGTTCCGGCGCAAACGTTCCTTCATGCTATTTTGCAGGTTTAGAAAACAATTCCACCACAGACCAGGAGAAACCTCGTCTAAAGTCAGTGGCGCATTGCGCATGTTATTCATGCTATTTTAAAGGCGCATGCTTGGCCATAATCAGTATAGCGTGTGCACAACGCGCATACACTTTGATTCTCTCATCTACACAGACGCAGCAGTTCTCATTTTTGCAAATCATACATTACAAGGAAAAATATTACCACACAAGGGAAATCACTGTTGTGTCCATGAAGATATGAAAGAATAGGCATAAATCTAGCTTACACATTTACCCAAATTATCATACGCCTGTTTAACCGAAGCTAATTTGGGTGTGTTTCTCCATCCCCAATGTCACTTCTCTGTGTTTTACGGCCCTGACGAGAACGTCGGTCTCCTCGGCTGTGAACCGCTCCTGGCGTGCGTCTGGCAAATCCGCCGTTATAATAGCAATCCGCCATGGAACAAGCGTGCCTGCCCTTAAAGGGAATGTGAGATGATGCTCTGATTGGTTTATTTCACGTTACGCCCAAACCACACCTATGAGTAATGAAGCTACTTCAGACCAACACATTTTAGATTTGCGTCGGAGAGTCGCCCGCCCACAAAGTTACTTGCGTTTCGCGTTTGATATTTGCGTTTCAGTTCACGAGTTCACACGTACATGAAATCGGACTTAGTATTTTAAGCGTATTTGGCATGCTGTCCGGGGGAGGGCTCCGAGCTCGGAATTTGGCCCAAACCCAGAGTACTCCCCCTTTTTACTGGGATAGAAACCAGCCGAGAGTGAGGTGATGGAGTGGTGGAGGGGTGCTGTGAACCTTGACATGAGACAGAGGTGAGGAAAGGCTTTATTTATATCGGCTTCCTCTTGTGCTGATTGGTTGATTTCCTGAACCTGCTCCTCCCGAACTTTGTTACATAAAACTTCATATCGTTAAAATAGGGTTTAATGCCCTAGTCTTAATGAATGAAAAAAAAAAATCATGAAAATGAAGTGAGTTTGTGCTTAAAACAAGAACTAATATCAGTCAGTGGAGTCAGAAAAATAAACTTCATTCAAAGGAAAAACTAGATTATTTTTCTGAGTCCACTGACTGATATTAGTTCTTGTTTTAAGCACAAACTCACTTCATTTTCATGAGTTTTTACTTTAGAAAAGTCACTTCTCAAGTAAATGTGTCTTGATTATGAAAGCTGATATTTGTACTGCAAAACAACTGGAGTAAAAAACATGTTTTGCAGTGTTGTCAGTGCAAGAACATCATTTATTTTAAAGGGCAACCAAATCAATGCTATAAATCTGATTCTGTAAGTCATGCTAATTCACGTCATTGATTAAAGAAGATGTTTTTCCAATTAAAATGAAAATAGGTTTGATGTATCAATAGATAATGGAACAACACACAATGATTCAAAAGTTAATTATAAGGTAATTCAGAATCAGGCTTGAACTTATTCATTAGTAGTAAAACAACAGCACACACACGAAGACGAGCTGCAGCGAAACTCAATGGCGGAGATAATAAGAGAAAGACAGAGACGTGTTGATTTGTCGTCTGGAGACGCACACAGGGATTCATCAGGAAAGATAAACGGCCTTGCCTGAGTTTCGATCCTGAGTTTCTACACGGAGTATTTCTGGACACAGTTCATGTTTCAAACATTGTGTGTTTTGAATCTCCGTCTCGGTTTGAGCTCATGGTTTTTCCACCAGGAGAGAGAATGCCACATCTTCCACGAGTCCTGGATGTTCAGCGAGAGTAAATCAGCCTCGACTTGCCCTTTTCCCAGACGAATCGATTCCGACACCGTTGGAAGTGTCCTGGATCCCATTGTCCCGAATCCTACATGGTTTCTCTTCGCTCGTGAGCAAATCTGAAGCCAGTCATGGCCTTTGATCAGAGAGGACTGCGGTCGGGTCCTTCTAATACGCAGATCTTACCAGAGAATCCAGGTCAAGGAATAAACCAAATAAAGTCTGAGAAAGAAATGGAAAAGAACATCTTGAGGAAAAGCGAGAGGTTTATATTCCTCTCTCCGGAGACTGGGTGCTTGGAAAAATAAAGTGGGACACGATTGTTGAAATATTCAGGCTTAAATCCCAGAGCTCTGTGACTATTCCTGAATGTAGACCGTGTTCAGATATTAGACTTATTAGCTGTGCAATCTGGACCTCCTGCTCTCCTCACATGTTCTTCTCAGTGTTTCTGTCCTGTTTTCCGGCACAAATGCTGTATCTAAACATTCTTAAATCAAGAGACATTTACTGGAGAAGAAGCAAAACGACTGACACAAAACATGAAGTGAGTTTGTGCTTAAAACTAGATCTAATATCTGTCAGTGGAGTCAGAAGAATCAAAGAAAGAGTTTATTTCACTTTTTATTTTGACAGTTTTATTTATCAGTTCTTATTTTTATGATGAATTTTCATATTCAGATTGAAAGTCTGGGCACAAACTCATGTGACGGGTAGCAGTGATGATGATGGAAATGTAAAATGATTCCAAGGATTCCCTCACAATAAAAAAAAGATTGTTTTAATAAAAATCAACCCTTGAGACATAAAAGAGCCTGAAAAAAAGACACACACACACACACACACACACACACACACACACACACACACACACACACACACACACACACACACACACACACACACACAGACCTCACACACTTCCATCAGAAGGAGCTTTAGTGAAAATGAGTTGATTCTCAGCAGAAACCCGACACTTCTCCACAGACGCTTCACCAAATCACAACATCTCTCGTCTTTTATTTGAATCAGAAATCGCCGCCACTATTGAGTCATTCCACTGCAAACACATCAGATGGCCAAATAACTTCTCTTCTGATCATCTCAGCATCAATCTTCAACTCAAGATTGCTAAAATGGCTGCTATATATGTTTTTCACCTCTCTTTTACCAAGCAATATCTCGGCACATCAGGGATAATAGCTCTCAGAAGAACTCTTCAAAACGTCTGCGTCAAATAGATGATCACTGATAGTCCTCAGCGCTTACAGACCCGACACAATAAACACCACAGAAGATGTGTGGGACTGTTGATGCAGGTCCATATGGACCAATACAGAAGATATTCCATCTTTTTCAGAGTCCATATTCCACCGTTCAACATTTTACCTTGAGCTTTAGAAGTTTGGACTGAACTTCAGGTGACCTTTGAGCAAGAGAACGAAAGCGAACATCAATTAAATCTCGGACACAAGTGAACAAACAAGCACTCGAGGCGTCTTTATCCTAGAGTCTGTGTCAACAGTTCTCTCGCCACTCCATATCCTGAGAAAACAGAAATATTTACATAATTAATTACATTCCCAGTAATTAAAGGAGCAAATAAACAGGCCGGTGTTGGAGACGGAGGACGTATTTTGAGGAGATTTGAGGCGCTGAAAGATTCATGCTCCGGAAAAGACAGAAGAGATGAGAAATGTATGCAAATGAAGCTGGAATATTCAGGGTTCGGGAAGATGTTGTGTCAGGGGATTTTCAGAGGAATGAATGAAAACATCGCTCTCAAACTCTAGCTGAACTTTCTTACACACTTTACAATTTAAATGAGTGCAAAGACTATATATTTATCTAAATAATCTTTTAATAAAACTCAAAAAAAAAAAAAAAAAGATTTTAACCACAGATAGCAGATATAGAGACTATTATTGATCATTGAAAAATAACCAATATTCAAATTCAATATTATTTTTGTCTATATTAATACAAATACAACACTAGAAACTAAAATCAATCATTTTAAATGCTAGAACTGAATTTAGGCATTATTATTTACAGTATCTTAGGTTATATTAGGTTTTTACATTACTTTAACTCATTACAAATAATTGAAGCAATTTTTATGTTGAGTCAGTTTAAAGGTCCCATTCCATGGATTATTTTTATTATTTTATAATGTTTCCAGGGGTGCCCTTATAATGTTAGTATGTTTTTTAGATCAAAAATTTTTATAATTTAGAAATAAAAGGTATATTTCCTAGCCTGATTTCATTCCCTGTTTTGAACACTCTGTTTGAAGGGGCGTGTCTGCTGTGAGACTTCAGTGTAAACGCCCTCTGCTGTGATTGGCTGACATGCTTGCATATGAAATATCTGGCATTACATGTGGAACTATCTGGAAAACTTTTACTATTACAGCTATTATACGTTTTTACTATTACAGCTATCTGGATTAACGAATCGTGAGAAGTTTTTTAAGTTTTTAAAATTTGCCCCTTGGCCTCTGTCCATCATGGCCTCCTAATCATCCCCATATACCAGTCCCTCCAGAAAAACGCGATTATGCGATCGCATGATTCCATGCATAATCAGCCAAAGTCCGCATATTTATGCGGGGGACGCATTTTTTTAAATACGCCGCACTTTCGCCGCATAAATTGCAGATTTCCGCGTGCAAAATATGCGGGCTTGCATGATTTCATAATCCCCGCATTTTCGTTGCAAAAAGTCACATATATCTTAGCAGAAAGTTGACAAATGTTGCGTTTACTTCACACAAGCGCAGCCATTTCCCCTGTTGCCATGGGAACGTTATGAAGTGACGTATTTACGCGACATCATTGAAAAGCTGCAAAGTTGTGCAAACCCCGCGATAGGCCTATTTCACAAAAATCCGGTCGTATATATCTTACGCCGCAGGCCGTGCTTTGCAGGTTTTCATGGAACAACTGGGGAGAAGTTATCACGTCAGACACAGAAGGCAAAAAGACGTGTCTGTGGTGTGAATGAGTAAGCAGATGTTGAAAATGGAGTGTTGATGCTGGTTCGGGAGTGATGCCCTGACAAAACATGTTTATATTGCACTTGATTGTTATCTGATTTGCACGTCATGCACTTTTATTAATTATTATTAACTGTTGGCAAATTAAAATTGTTTGTAGAAGTTGTTTTCTGTAACTTTCTTAAAAATGAGTGAACACGGAGCAGTTTTTCCGTGAGCGGGACTGGAAAACCCGGAGTGGATCAGGAGCGGAGTGATAACAGAACGCTTAGAGTGGAGAGAGGAACATGCTTTTGCTCCACTCCAGGCTTTGATCACATCCCCCTAAGCAGGGTGAATAGCTTACACCTCTTCTTTCTCATTCAAACTAAAATGAAGACATTTATTACACTATTAATGTAATTGGTGTTGGGGGAATCACTTTTTTTTCTCTTTTTCATCAAACCGCAGTTTTTGCAAGTTTCCGCAATTTTTGCAAGTTCCCGCAATTTCATCGCATAAAATTGCATTTTATCCCGCATATTCCATCGCATTTTTTAAGAAAACGTGCCGCATAATCAAGGATTTTTGCCCGCAACAATCACAAAAAAACTCCGCGTTTTTCTGGGGGGACTGATATACTGATTGGCTTCATCACTGTCTCCTCTCCACCAGTAAGCTGGTGTGTGGTGGGCGTTCTGGCGCAATATGGCTGCCGTCGCATCATCCAAGTGGATGCTGCACATTGGTGGTGGTTGAGGAGATTCCCCCCTTCCATGTAAAGCGCTTTGAGTGCCGAGAAAAGCGCTATATAAATGTAATGAATTATTATTAATTATTATTAAGTATTTAGATCTATTCCCATCACATAAAAGGTTGCAGTGACGAGCATTGAGCAGATGACAGCCGGTTGATCGCGTGAAAGATCTTATCATTGCAACGCAGTTTCTGCACTCTCACTAATGATTTCACCAATGCTAACATGAGGTATATAAATACAGTAAGAGCTTCATTGTGCAGTGTAACAGCGTCATTGATTTCATAACGAGTTTTGGCAAGTGTCCAGATAAACTCGCGCTGTGTGATTGACAGCTTGGGCGATTGGAAAGGGATTGTTCTTTGATCGCTTTCTGTATATTAATCACAGTTTAAGTAAGATTATTTTCATCCTACTAAGAGAAACGATGTGAAGAGTGATCGCTACTTCCATATTAAATCACTACTTGTACTTACCGCTTGCTGGAATATAGTTGAAATTTCCCCCTTCGTCAGTATGAAACGCTGAACCGTTCTCATACCCAAGGCGTCACTTTTTGTCACTTTCAACCATGCTTCAATATCTGACGCTCAAAGCACCCTTTAGCGTCCATATGAGACGCAGAACCCTACCACAGACCTAAACCTACCCAACCGAAGCGTCTCATATTGACGCTAGGGAGTGCTTTGTGCGTCGAATATTGACGCTTCCGAAAGCGTCAGTTACATGACGCCTAAACCTACCCATAACCGAAGCGTCACATATGGACGCTAAAGGGTGCTTTGAGCGTCAGATATTGAAGCATGGTTGAAAGTGAAAAAAAGTGACGCCTTGGGTGTGAGAATGTGTTGCATTATCCCAGGTTAGAAAAACAGTCCGTGGTGAAAAGGACAGAGCAAACTAACAACTTCGAATTAAACTTTTGCGGTATCCGATTATAGATAAACATCAACCACGTCTGTTGACATTTCGCCATCAATACGCCTGTGTTCCTGTGGGCGGAGGTTACGGTTCTAGTGACATCATTAAAGAAGGAAGTAGAGGGGTGTAGTCCAATTGAGCCGTTTTTTGTAGTCAACTTCTTGGCTTGGCATTGAACTTTGAGCTTTATAATTTTACAGATATTATTTATACTCTAACAACAACATTACACACTAACTAAAGTTTGAAACATGGGATCACATAGAACGGGACCTTTAATATAATTTAAGTTGAAATTACTTGTACAACCAAGTTGATTATACTTAAAAAGAAATTACTTTAGCAGCAAAAAGGCAGCAACTGAACTGAAGTTTTTAAGTTGAAACCTTTTTTTGTATATATATTTTTTAACTAATTTTAAGATTTGCTAAACATAAGTGTTATTAAATGATGGGTGTTTTTAAGGATCATTTTTAATGAGTGTCAGATGGCAGATTAGGGGAAATAAACATGCACAATAAAAAATAAACTCTCGCACCAATATATCATGATATGCATCCCTAAAAGTTGTATTATTTTAATTTAATACTGTGAAGCTGCTTTGATACAATCTGTATTGTGAAAAGCGCTATACAAATAAACTTGACTTGACTTGACTTAAATGTTAATATCATTTATATATTAAAACAGCTTATTTGTTGTATAATAAGGACTGGATATGGAATGGATATGGATATGAAACTAAAACTAATATTAAAACTAATGAATAAAACTACAGTAGTGTCCAAAAGGGATTATTGGTTTTTATTGACCCTACAAGTTTGATTAAACCATTGAAATTTGAGGGAAATATTTTATATATTTTAAATAGTTAAGATAATATTTTAAACTAAACTAAAATTAAATGTAAAAACAGAAAACCTAAAATATGAACATAAACTGTAATAGTATATCAGTGATAGTAAGATAACTCTGGATCTGAGCGGCTTCTACATGATGATTTCTGGCCGAATCTAAAGAAGATCTTCTGAGAAATGTTTCGTTTGTTCACACAGTGGAAATGAATGCGGTTCCATGTTGATTTGGACCCTTGATTTGCACTGCATGTTGAAAAATGTTTGTTATGCTCCACAAAAAGAAAGTAAGTATCGGTAATAAAGGTTTGGATCAAATAACTCCCGAATGTTCATTTTTAGGCCAACTTTAAGAAAAGTATCATCAAGTCACATGATCTGACATGTGTATTGCAGGAATAATGCAGTTGTTGCTCCAGCTGAAGAACAGTCTCTCCTCTCACTCACACACACACACATCCGACGGGAACCGATGTCCTGATCTCGTCTGTGAGTCTGACACACACTCACACACACACACACACGCACACTTTCTTGTACATCTATCTTTATGAGGACATTCATTGACACAATGCAATCTCTAGCCGCTTACCCTAACCTTACCCATCACAACTAAGTGCCAAACCCGACCCCTGACCCTAAACCGACCCTTAACCTCATTATAACCTTATCCCTAAAACCAAGTCTTGACCCTCAAACAGGCCTTTAAAGGCTCTCAGAAACTGAGGACCGGCCAACATGTCCTCACTTTACTCTCTCTGTCCTCACTCAAATGGTCTAAAACTCAAACTGGTCCTCACAAAGATAGTTGTACAAGTACACACACACACACACACACGGCTGTGCTTCGGCTCGTTCTTACAGTCACAGTATTTCATCACAGCTGTGCTTTCAATAAATCATATTTTACTCCTCAGATCCAGGGCTGAAAGACCAACATCCACATTCTGTTCATTTCTTCAGGCAACAAATGAGTTCTTAAAGGGCCAGAGCACAGAAAACTCAATCAGCATTTGCAGCTTTACAGTTTTTGCCTGTTGCTTACACACTTTTTGCAGAATTTTGCTCATTATGTCATAACTCTACACACGAGCCAATCACACACAGCACCTGGAGATTAACAACTCACATCTATGCCAGAATGAAACACTGCAATCAAAACTTAACTTAAATGAAATTATGGATCCCGCCTTGTGTTCGTCCCACAAGACCTCATCAGCATCACATGTCCTCACGGGATCGTCATCGGGAAACATCGCCCTGTGTGCCGAAGCCTCGGACTGACTCCACATCAGTGTCTCCACCGGCTCTTCCACTGCTAGCAGGAGAGTCATGCCGGCGTGTGGTTGCCGATCATGTATTCCTCCGCCACGCTGAAAATAATTCCTCGACTGCATTTAGAAAGGGGCTGTAAGGGGGTGTACAAGTGTGAAACGGTTATGGTTGTTGAACCAGTCTCGGACCAGAGCAGAGAAACTAACATGACCCCCGATGACAGACCTGTCCTGCTCTGGTCTGTCCTGCACTGGTCTGTCCTGCTCTGGTCTGTCCTGCTCTGGTCGGTCCTGCACTGGTCGGTCCTGCTCTGGTCGGTCCTGCTCTGGTCGGTCCTGCTCTGGTCTGTCCTGCTCTGGTCGGTCCTGCTCTGGTCGGTCCTGCTCTGGTCGGTCCTGCTCTGGTCGGTCCTGCTCTGGTCGGTCCTGCTCTGGTCTGTCCTGCACTGGTCTGTCCTGCACTGGTCTGTCCTGCTCTGTTCTGTCCTGCACTGGTCTGTCCTGCTCTGGTCTGTCCTGCACTGGTCTGTCCTGCACTGGTCTGTCCTGCTCTGGTCTGTCCTGCACTGGTCTGTCCTGCTCTGTTCTGTCCTGCACTGGTCTGTCCTGCACTGGTCTGTCCTGCTCTGGTCTGTCCTGCACTGGTCTGTCCTGCTCTGGTCGGTCCTGCTCTGGTCGGTCCTGCACTGGTCGGTCCTGCTCTGGTCGGTCCTGCTCTGGTCGGTCCTGCTCTGGTCTGTCCTGCTCTGGTCGGTCCTGCTCTGGTCTGTCCTGCACTGGTCTGTCCTGCTCTGGTCGGTCCTGCTCTGGTCGGTCCTGCTCTGGTCTGTCCTGCTCTGGTCGGTCCTGCTCTGGTCGGTCCTGCACTGGTCTGTCCTGCTCTGGTCGGTCCTGCTCTGGTCGGTCCTGCTCTGGTCTGTCCTGCTCTGGTCGGTCCTGCTCTGCTCTGTCCTGCTCTGTCCTGCTCTGGTCGGTCCTGCTCTGGTCTCTCCTGCTCTGGTCTGTCCTGCTCTGGTCTGTCCTGCACTGGTCTGTCCTGCACTGGTCTGTCCTGCTCTGGTCGGTCCTGCTCTGGTCTGTCCTGCACTGGTCTGTCCTGCACTGGTCTGTCCTGCTCTGTCCTGCTCTGGTCTGTCCTGCACTGGCCTGTCCTGCTCTGGTCGGTCCTGCTCTGGTCTGTCCTGCTCTGGTCTCTCCTGCTCTGGTCTGTCCTGCTCTGGTCTGTCCTGCACTGGTCTGTCCTGCTCTGGTTGGTCCTGCTCTGGTCTGTCCTGCACTGGTCTGTCCTGCACTGGTCTGTCCTGCTCTGGTCGGTCCTGCTCTGGTCGGTCCTGCTCTGGTCTGTCCTGCTCTGGTCGGTCCTGCTCTGGTCGGTCCTGCACTGCTCTGTCCTGCTCTGGTCTGTCCTGCTCTGGTCTGTCCTGCTCTGGTCTGTCCTGCACTGGTCTGGCCTGCACTGGTCTGTCCTGCTCTGGTCTGTCCTGCACTGGTCTGTCCTGCACTGGTCTGTCCTGCTCTGGTCGGTCCTGCTCTGGTCTGTCCTGCTCTGGTCTGTCCTGCACTGGCCTGTCCTGCTCTGGTCTGTCCTGCACTGGTCTGTCCTCCTCTGGTCTGTCCTGCACTGGCCTGTCCTGCTCTGGTCTGTCCTGCACTGGTCTGTCCTCCTCTGGTCTGTCCTGCACTGGCCTGTCCTGCTCTGGTCTGTCCTGCACATCTGCATGTAGAGCATCTCGATCTGCAATGATCTGTCCTGTGTTTAGGGACCCAGAGTGGCGTGATGACGCCGGACACAAGCTGATATTTCCCCCACGCTGCCCTGGGACATTTACATCAGCCCTTGTCCAACTACGGTACGGCCCGACGTCATCCATGTGGATGATCATGTGGCAGTTTGGCGGCATCAAAATCCAGAACTATCTGTGACAGAAACTGCAAGCTACAGGCAGGGCCGGTGGCAGCATGAACCCTCAATCCCACATCACAGTATATAGTGTGTGAAGTAAAGTGACACACACCTGCACATAATCCTGGCGCAGATCCTCGACCCTGTTCCTCTACACACCTGTACAGATGCTTCATTCTGGAGTTGCGTTTCTGTAGGATGCGACTTATTGTAGAAATGCTGACCCTGTTGATATTGTTGAATACATTTCTATTTGCAATTACGTGTTGTTGCAACTCACCAAGTCGGATTGCATTATTTTCTCACACCATGTCAGTGATGGCAAGCTCTTGTTGTTGAGTGAAGAGCCGTTCTCTTCCACCTTGAGGAGGTCGTCCAGCCGTTCTGGAGAAAACGCCTCCACAAGATGTCATTGGTTAGGTTCTTTCAAACTGTACACAGTACTGTAACATCACAATGGTATTCCTTTATACTTCACAGCACTACCCATGTTTGTATGTTAGTACAGTAATACTGTAATATGATACAGAATCATGTGACACAGACAGTAGGTACAGTCTGGAGTGGAAACGTGAAGATATCCCTGTTCTCTAGTCGGAGTGTCCTTAGGTTCGGGTGGACTCTTTGCCCAGCGTCCCTCATGGACAGGCCATGATTTATCACATGGTCCAGCAGAGTCGCCCTGATGTCATCTGATACACGTCTCCGCACTGGTCCTCGTCTTCGTCCTCGTCCGACTCCTCTCTCTCTCTTTGTCCTCCTCTTACTCGGACTCTCATTGCCTCCATGCTTGCAACGTTCTCAAAATGGCTGACCTGAGGCCCGGACCGATTGGTGTTCTGTTTTCTGTGCAAGTGTCTTCAGGTGTGTGTGTGAGTGCCTACAATTGCCAGATGAGTTTTGTATTTTGAACAGAGTGTATTCCCAATGATAACAAGTGATTTCGTTTTTGAACAAAGTGTCTAATGTAAGAAAACGTGTGTAGTGTTTCGCAATAAGTGTGTTACAGAAAGTGCAAACAAAGAGCAAAGTTGACAATATGTTTAAAGGAACACTCCACTATTTTTTTAAATAGGGCGTATTCACCGTCTTTCCTACATTTAGATAGGTGGGCAAACGCATTTTTGTCTCAGTGCATGCATTGTTTTAGTTTGGAAGCGCCACCGCTAGCTTAGCTTAGCATAATGAATGGAATCCTACAGTGTATGTTGCCAGCTAGCATGTCGTGAGTAAAAGTGATTAAAAAAATAAAATTTAAAAAACGAATTACTTCTTGTGGCCTGCATATTCACAACGAGTACAAATAGCGATGCAGATTAACACTAGGTGATTTCCTAGGCAGATATTGACTTGGGACTATATTGGGGGGAAGCACAGGCGAAGCACTGCTACTTGGGCGCAGAGATATCACACTCACCACCAGTTCGTGTTGGCTCTCATCCTCACGTCCTTAGGCTGTTGAGCGATCGCAACCTCCTCCTCCTGTCGTTCTATTTCCAAAGCTCTTCTGAAAACTCTGGTTCATAGAGGTATGGTTCTGGATCTTGACTATCTGAGAAGTCACCCTCTTCGTCTCTCACAAAATCCGCCATGTTCATCGCCATTCAGTATATGTCTACTGTAGGAAAAATAGCCAGCTACTATTCACGCTGGTATGTTGACAGAAGTTGGGGGATTTCAGGTGTTGTGTGATATCTCTGCGCCCAAGTAGCAGTGCTTCGCCTGTGCTTCCCCCCAATATAGTCCCAAGTCAATATCTGCCTAGGAAATCACCTAGTGTTAATCTACATCGCTATTTGTACTCGTTGTGAATACGCAGGCCACAAGAAGTAATTTGTTTTTTTAAAGATTTTTTTTAATCACTTTTACTCACGACATGCTAGCTGGCAACATAGGATTCCATTCATTATGCTAAGCTAAGCTAGCAGTGGCGCTTCCAAACTTAAACAATGCATGCACTGAGACAAAAATGCGTTTGCCCACCTATCTAAATGTTGGAAAGACGGTGAATAAGCCTTATTTAAAAAAACGGTGGAGTGTTCCTTTAAGCTATGGTTACACTGTGTTTAAGGAATGCTACAAGAAGTTTAGGTAATGAGGCTTTGTTCTAAGCATTCGGTTTTAATGTGTAAGCAATGGGCAAAAACTGTATTTACATAACAGAGCCAAAATACATAATACAGAGAATCTAATCATTGAATCATTTTCCAATGTTTGTCCGAACAAACAAACTGATTCACTAGAATAAATCAAATGTTATAATGCTAAATTTATTTAATGAATATTTAAACTATTACCTCCAAACTTATACACACAATCGTTCAAAAGTTTCGGACCCAAAGAAATTAATACATTCATTCAGCAATTAAGGATGGATTATATTGAGCAAAAACGACAGTAAAGACGTTTATAATTTACTTTAAAAATCTATTTAAAAATAAATAAATGCTGTTCTTTTGAAGTTTCTATTCATCAAAGAATCCTGAAAAATAAAATGTATGACGGTTTCCACAAAAATCTGGACGGTTTTTAACACTGATAATAATCATAAATGTTTCTTGAGCATCAAATCATCATATTAGAGTGATTTCTGAAGGATCATGTGACACTGAAGACTAGAGTAATGAATCTGAAAATTCAGCTTTGATCACAGGAATAAATTACACTTTACTGTATATTCACATAGAAAACAGATGATTTACATTGAAATAATATTTCACTGTTTTACTGTATTTTTGATCGAATAAATGCAGCCTTGGTGAGTAAAAATGTAAAAAAATCTTTCTGACTCCAGAAGTTTGAACAGGAGTGTGTTTTTAAAGTCATTGCTGAGGAGGGTTCTCTGGTTCATGATTGTGTTGCTCAGAGATTACGTCATTAATAACCCTGATCATCAGGTATCATCAGTTATGGTAAATCAGATTAGGTCGAGGGTCGTCTAGACAGAGTCTGCTGGGTTTCCAGGCACTGCTCAGTGTCACACACTCCTTCTCTCTGCTTCACCTGCTGGTTCCAGTGCTCGAGTCGTTCAGTCGGTGTGTGTTTGGCAGAGTTTAATGCACTCAGATCTGGTTACGGTAATGAGAGGTGGAGCTGCTTACAGTAAAAGCACATTAAAGCCTTTATTCTCTTCCCCCTTTATTCTATTACCCAGCACTTCTCCCTCTGTGCTTATTTGCGGTTCTCAGTTTTTGTCACGAAGCCTTTTAAACTAGAAACACGTTTGTGGCCGATCAACACCACATCACTCCCAGAAGAAAAGCTTCGGCCATAAAGAGGGTTCATGCAGGGGATCCATTCTTAATTTGATGAATTAAACAGCACATAAAACATATTTATCACTTGAAAATTAAATAACTGAAACATTAAAGTATTATGCGAAACATTTCTCCTTTTATAGAACGTTTTGGGCATAAACAGTCTTTATATAAATGTATTAGAAACATTTAAATAGAAATTGAGTCAAGATCCCCATAGACTTTTATATAGTGTTGTTGCCAAAGCAGCAATATTGAACAGTTGTTGCATCCGTAGAATAATGAAAAACATTATGATTTACTCAATTAGCAGATGCTTTTGTCCAAAGGGACTTAACCCTGTAATGCATTCATTTTTAAATCACAAATGAAAAAAAAAAAGAGATAAAACTGTGTTATATTAATATTATTTATATTCACTGAAAACATGGTAACCTAAAAATGTGCTTCATACAGTAACATCTAAATCAATTGATTTTATTCTAACAGAAAATGTTATTTAACATTACTAAATCAACCTAAATAAATTAGGTTACACCAACAAAACAAAATTTTAGGGTAATTTCAGTAATTAGCTCTTTTAAAGTAACAATTACAAGTTACCACTTTAGTATTTGTTTTATTTTTCTATTCTTGGTTTACATAAAAATTTTTGTTTTTTAAAGTTTTTTTTACAGTTTTGTTAGTTTTTGTTTGTTTGTTTTTTTGTTTATTTACTTACTTATCTTATTTCAAATAACTGCCAAGGCAACATTTTTTTTTAATAATAATTATATTTTATTTTAATTAACAATTGTTTTGAATATATTTAGTTTTAGTTAACAAAAACAACACTGATCTTAATATTTAGTTTTTTCTTCAAAGCAAGAACGTAATAATTCCATATTGACTAAAATGGAATTAATCATCCTAAATGATTCATTATTCATTCTGAGAGTCACACATCTGTAGTGGTCACCGAGGATCAGAGCGTTAAAATGAGTAAAAAGTAAATAACACGATAGCAGAAATGCATAAAAAAAACAACTTTTCAATCAATTAAAATGATTTTATACTTTATTTTATAAGAAAAATAGGAAATGTCTTTAAAAAATACGTAAATAAATATATAAACAAATAAATAAATAAAACCCTTAAATAACCCCCCCCCCCCCCCCCCATTAATTCAAATGATTATTTTTATACTTTATTCTCATAAGAAAAATAGGAAATGTTAAAGAAATATAAAGAAATAAATTTAACGAGACAACACAATTCCTATTCTCTGAAGCTTTAGTTTGGATTCTCTGGTTGATTTCTCCGGCTCTCTGCTGTGTTTGGCAGCTGCGGAGAGAGAGAGAGTTATAGAGGTGAAGTCAGTCTCTCTCTCTCTCCTGCAGGAGAGGGCAAGGGTAAACTGGACAGGTTGCAAACTGGCAACGAAGGCCAAACTCCCGATGTCAGTTTGGATCCGAGCGAACGGTTGCATCTGTTCAGTGTAAATCAGGCCATCTCTGCATGCCAAGGCTCTACGTGACCTAACAGAATAACCTTTAGATTGCTGCACACATGCAGAAACCAGACAATTATAGACACACAAATAATAAAATGTTTTTCCCCAATACTATAGTATTCTTTGAAGGATCTGTGGGAAATAAACTCTAGGCAGTGGGAAATAGCAACAAAAAGTATTTTCTTTGCACTAAGTGTAAATAGCAGTATTTTCTTTAGATGCTATTTCTACTTAGTAGAAACAGTGGCAGATACTGTCTGCACATCTGTGTATTATAGTATATTATAAAACAGTATGCAATAATAACAACATATTCAGTAAGCATCTCGCTTTACTTGTATTCACTGTAATCCCTCAGTACCGTGGTATATAGAATGGTACCATCTATGATACCATTACTGTACTGGTACTGCCACAGGGCTTTTCTGTAAGCCTGTCTCTATGAAACTTCTTATCGATCACAGGAATCATCTAAATACACTTCCTCTTTTTTTGTACAAAAAACAAAAATCACTACCAGCACTCCGAGAGGCCTCTATGATTTATAGATTATGCATTTATTGAGTTTCCTTTCGAAGCATTTGTGATCTCTCTCCTGACTCCCACACAGAGACGCATTACATTCTAATTGAGAACTTAAGATGGTGAAAGACAGTCCATGAATTAATCATGCTCAAAAACTCGATGGAAGCCCTTGCTTGCACTCGACCCCCAAGATCTGAACTCAAAAACGCAAAATCACCCAAAGAACATATTAATATTCTCTTTCTCATAATCACTCACAGACCAGCTCAGAGAGCGTGAAACATGCAGATGAGCTTCAGCTCGGTCCATGCGAAGAACAGAACACAGACAACAGAAGACTTCCTAAACTCTAACATTGAAACAAGAATATATCATTTATAACAATGAAACAATAATACTTCCAAAATTGTAACACTGAAACAAGAATTTCTAAATTGTAACAATAAAACAAGAGTTTCTTAATTGTAACACGGAAACAAGAATACTTCCAAAATTGTAACATTTAAACAAAATGTCCTAAATTGTAAAAAAAGATTGTAACACTGAAAGAAGAATATCTAAATTGTAACAATGAAACAATAATACTTCCAAAATTGTTACACTGTAGCAAGAATTTCTAAATTGTAACATTAAAACAAGAATATCTCAATTGTAACACTGAAACAATTTCTAAATTGTAACAATAAAACAAGAGTTTCTTAATTTTAACACGGAAACAAGAATGTCTAAATTGTAACACTGAAACAAAAAAACTTCCAAAATTGTAACATTTAAACAAAATGTCCTAAATTGTAACATTAAAAAAAGATTGTAACACTGAAAGAAGAATATCTAAATTGTAACACGGAAACAAGAATTTCTATATTGTAACACTGAAACAAAAATACATCAAAAATGTTAACATTTAAACAACATTTTCCAAATTGTAACATTAAAAAAGATTGTAACACTGAAACAATAATATCTAAATTGTAACATTAAAACAAGAATATCTAAATTGTAACACTGAAACAATAATATCTAAATTGTAACATTGAAACAATAATATCTAAATTGTAACATTGAAACAAGAATATCTAAATTGTAACACTGAAACAAGCATTTTCTGTCAGGCTGCTTTTGAAACAATATACTGTGAAAGTACAATACAAATATACTGTGAAGTGAATTGAATAAAGAACGATGTTTTTGGAAACTTGATACTCTATAAATTCCTGTGGATCATGACTTGGAGATCTGTCGTTCTGAGAATTTTTTTTTTTAAATGACCTTTTCTTCCTTATTTTAGAGGAATATTTTGAGTATTTTGGGAAATGTAATAAAAAAAAATGGCACCAATATAAAAGGTCCTGCCCTTTTTCTGCTCTTTACCTTCTATACTTTCTGAATACTGGGAAGAGATTATTCCCATTCAAGGTGCAGTGGGAAGAGAAGCTCCTGAAGAGATAGAGCAACAAATCCCATTCCCTCGCCAGTCCAACAGAACATGTAATAGCAGCTTTTACGGTAAATGACTGTAATAATACACTCCTGTTAGTCAATAGCTTCTTTGAGCGAGAACACACAGTCCTCACACACACTATCAGTCTGATGGACTTAGTCAGCTTTACACCAGTTCTGACAGGAGATTATAGCTCAGATGGAAAGATGGAAAGAGAAGCGTTAGGAAAGGTCATCAAACCCGTCTGACCTCTGCTTCAGTGTTATACAGATATTACATGATAGGGAATCTCTACATTGAGCTCTTGCTCATGTAAAGCTTCTGAAACGGAGACACACACTGCTCAGTTTTGTGAAAGCTGCAAAAAATCACTAATGACTATTTTTGTCTTGTTTTCCAGGAAAATGATCAGAATGTGATATATGAATATATGGTGTATTATGTGAATATATAGTGTAATTTATTCCTGTGATCAAAGCTGAATTTTCACTCTAGTCTTCAGTCTCACATGATCCTTCAGAAATCACTCTAATATGATGATTTGATGCTCAAGAAACATTCATGATTATTATCAGTGTTGGAAACAGTTGCTGCTTCAGATGTTTGTGAAGGCTGGTGAACGAGTGCATGCAGTGTTATAGACAGATTGATAGACTTTATTAATCCCACACCGGGGAAATTCACTTATTCAGTCTATGCACGCATGTGTATGTGATGCGAAAGCAATTATATTCATATGTGTGCGGCTTATTATTACTGTTCTTCTCTGAGCCGTTAAATGCTAATAAAATTCATTTTACAAGTCAGATTTATTATTTTCCCACCATGTCGATCTTCCCTGTGCTTTTTTGTCTCCTTGCCTCATCATTTTCTCTGTTCTGAAATCCAAATGCGATAAAGACAAAAATACAGACCCTGAAAATGCACTTCATTAATGCATTTATTCATTCCCTATTTTTTGAGTGTTGTTTATTTATTATTTCATGGTCCTTTTTATATATATAGACACCAACCCACTGTATTTCAGACAATAACTCATCATGCTGAGTTAATAATGGACGTTAGCTGGATTCCTATCATGCGCCGATCCATTTCCCAGAACACTAATCTGTGCACGAGGATTTTCTCCTGAACTCCCCTCGTCTGCTGGCGGACGCTAGA
>NC_138736.1:764138-818734 GCF_965113295.1 Leuciscus leuciscus
ATTAGTTAAATATACGTTGATTCTTATTAAAACTGCTGAAGTTATTCAGGCAAGAACAGTGCGTGATTGAGTCTAATGTTCATGAGCGACGGCAGCATTAGGCTTGAAGATCTAATATAACGACACTCATATGATTTCGTTCACAACTGATTATTCACTTAAAGTCAATCATTTTATCCCCTTAAAACTCATCTTTGATCATTAAAAGTACAAATTTAAACGTTTTTTACTTGTACTATATTTTAGTTCAATAATGTTTTTATGTAATATTTTGTATTTTTGGGGGATTTTATGGTACTAAATTATATTTGTGCTGTATTTATAATCCATTTATTCACTTTTTGAGCATAGACTTGAAAATTAAATTTCCAACTTAAACTGTGGTAAATCTTGAACGCTTGAGAGCGACAGACTGAAGTTTGATCTTTTTTTAAAGACGACACTTGGCAGATTATTGCAGAAGTTAAGAAAGTAATAAAAAAAGTGAATTTAAAAAAAGTTACAGAATGTTACGTTTATTGTTATGAAAAATGCACAAAAATACTATTTAAATATTTCATATGAAATATATATTTTCAAAATCACACATTTTACTCTAAAACTGCAATAAAATCAAAGCCATAAATCTAAACAAGTTGTGTTCCAAATTTGAGCTTGATATCTCAATAAATGATCTTTCAGTGAGAGTGTGTTCGGCTGCAGTACCAAATGCTTCCACTAGAGGAAATTCGTCTCCTATTAATTTCCAATGCGCTCATCTCTGATCACGAGGAGCACAAGTGTGACTATTTATACAGGACCATTTAACCTGTTCCAATCATGTCCATGATTTTATTTTGTACCATTCCGTACCATTCCGATAAAGTAAAAAATTCTGAAAATAACAAAAAAAACGTTATATTTTTAAGAGCACCAGAGGGTTAAAGGAACGGCATGCGGCACAATGCTCATTTGATCTTTTTTCGTTTTCATAATCATTGGAAGCCAAAAATTTGACCAGAAACTAAAATTGTATTCATCGCTGTTGTTTTTCAAAGACATCTAGTGTCAGTCACTGCTGTATTTCAACATTTAACATTATTACCAGCACATAAAAGATCACAACCTCTATGATTCGCTTAAAAAGTAGATCGTTTAGTAGATCGTTTAGATCATTTAGTATGCGCGGTTCTATGAATATGCAAATGAGCCCCGCCTCCACTCACTCACTCAGCTCAGAGATCCACTGGTTGACGATCACACGTTGATCTGATTGGTTACAAGGTAGTTTGTGACGTCAGAAACACCAGCGATTTCAAAGTGTGTGTTTGAGACTGTCTTTGGTTCACTGCAGTTTTAAGGAGGAAATACTCAGCAATGGTGTCGACTTATGAACTTACACATGGTTTGTCTTAAAGCAGATTAAAAACACCACATACACACATAAACAACATTAAAAGCTGGACGATCATGTGACGATCATGATGTAAAACCGTCAGATCGAACACCTCTAAGCTGAAGTGACAGAGATGACCCACGACTGTCAGAACGAGCACAGAAACAGAACTTCATTAGTTCGTCAATCTGTTCTCCTGCCGAAACTCCCCTGAACTCTGACCTCTGCTGCCTACACAGGCCCAGTGTGTGTGTGTGTGTGTGTGTGTGTGTGTGTGTGTGTGTGTGTCCGTACGTACGCACAGCGAACCCCCCCGCTGCTCCTGATGAATGCTGGGACTAATTGCTGTAAATGTAGAGGAACAGGGATTGTTCTTCCAGTCAGCGCTGCTGTAATTAGAGCCATTAGAGCCGGCATGGGTTCCAGCGCACAACAGATTCTGTCAAACACTGACACACACCTTCAGTCTGGCTGTCGAGCGAGTCAACGAGGTGAAGACACAGCACTGATGACAGCTACGGGAGATTAAAACATGAGATAGATATTACATATAGATATTATAATGACGGACATCATCCAGCATTTTAGCTGATAACTCACACCGGGGCTAGTTGTCACATCTTGAATACTCCTCAAGTTTGGTTTATTTTTTTTAAATCACTTTCAACTGGATACAAAACTCACAAAAAATAAATAAAAGATGTATACCATTATTACCCTGGAAAAAATAAATGACACAATTCATTAATAATTGGGTGTCACAAGCCTTAGTGTTCAATTTAAATAATATTCAACAAAACAATTCATTAAACAGCATGAATTTAGAAGGTGACAAATATATAATAAATACATTTAAAAAATGCACAAATCCTCATATTAGAGTGATTTCTGGAGGATCATGTGACACTGAAGACTGGAGTAATGATGCTGAACATTCAGCTTTGATCACAGGAATCAATTACACTTTACTATATATTCACATAGACCTTTATCCCTAAACCATACATTATAATAATATTTCACTATTTTTACTATATTTTTGATCAAATAAAGGCAGCCTATCATGAGAGACTTCTTTGAAAAACATTAAATATTTTACCAACCTCTAAACGTTTGAATGGGAGGTTTTTTTTTAATTTTTTTAGTTACTCAATAGCAATATATAGTATACGATATGAGCCAGACTTAATAAAACTTCACCTGTCATGAACAAGAACATAAAGACATATTGTGATTGTGTTCATATTATTTTAGTTTTCCTGCTTGAATGTTGATTATTCTCCTCATATTCTCCTTTAGCCGCGTTTCCATCGCAGGAACTTTCCCCAGGAACTAGGAACTTTGGGCTGGTACTCGATGTGTTTACACCGCAGGAACCAGGGTCTAAATGAAGTTCCGGGTAAATATTTCCCCCTCCGATAGTCCCTGCTCATGAGGTAGTACTTTTTCAAAGTTCAGGAACTTTCAGGGGTGGGACTTGTGCGCTGCACAAGCTGATTGGTTGTGTTCACGCCGCATTTTGGTTGGATGATTCCACGCAGCATTTATTTATTTTTAACCTCCCTTTTAAAAAAATCTATTGCGGTTCGTGTCGTGGCTTCATGCAGTAAGAGTTGTCTGTCTGCAAATATGGAATTTAATAAAAAAAAACTGGTGGACTGGCGACGAGTTTCAGGCTTTATTAAGGGTATTTGTGGAAGAGGAAACTTTCTGCGCGTTCGTCCCAGCCATCTCACGGTCAATGTCCGCAATAGCTGATAACATACAAATTTTATATCTAACGTTAGCATTACGAGCTTACTGAACACGCTTTATCAGTGCTCGTCTCTTTTCTGCCACAGCTTTTATTATTAAGTCATTATGTTTACACATTGTCATCTATTGCAAGGCACTCCAAACCATGTTACAAATTTACTATAACAGGATTGAAATAGCGCTTTGAGGTTAGTAACAAACAACTATTTACAAGACTGTCACTATTTATGATTGATAGACGGGGTTCAGGCTTTTTTTTAAGCGTATTTGCGAAAGAGGAAATTTTTGCGCGTTCGTCCCTGGCATCTCACATGATAACACTGATAACATACGTTGTCTAATTTTATACGCATACGAGCTTTCTGAACACGCTTTAGTATCAGTGTTCGTCTATTTTGTTTTGTTAATTACCTCGTTAGTAAACCAATACATAACTGCAGCACAGTTTGAATCTCCTCCATACTTATTATAAATGTGGCGCTCAAAACTGATTACTGTCCGTCGCAGACTGGGAGGAGCAGTTGCGCGCAGTTTACCTTCCCGGTACTTTAGACCGCGGTGTAAACGCAGAAAGCAACCGGTCTGGGGCAAAAAAAGTTCCTGGGAAAAAAGTTCCTGGGACAAATTGTTCCGGGTAATGTCGGTGGAAAAGCGGCTTTTGTTGCGGCTCCTCTCTTCCCAGTCTGTCAGTAACGCTCTGTTTACTTCCTGTCTCTATGAAGCCCCTCCTTCTGAAAAGCACACTGTGCTCTGATTGGTCGGCTGGAGCAGTGTGTTGTGATTGGTCGAGCGCTTCGAGTGTGTTTGGGAAATGTCCCAGCCCTTACCATAACCGCCAGTTTAACACACTACTGACTAACTCAACCAGGCCCCGCCCCTTTATTCTGCGTATGAATTATTATAATGAGGAATATTGTGACGTGTTCGTTCCCGGAAGAAACTCAAGACTACAATGGAGGCGTTTCAGGAGTTGTGCTTCACAGTTGTAATTAAAACATACATATATAAAACATTTACCAAGCCTAGCAAATGAAGGCATGACTACACACTCTTAGACACACACACTCTTAAGGCCAATTTATACTTCTGCGTCGAGTGTACGCCGTAGTGTACGTCGTAGGCTACGCATGTAGGCGACGCCGTCGTGAGCATTTATACTTCTGCGAATGTCTGTGTTGCTCTGCAGTTACACCGCCGAAACGCTAGTTGGCGCGGGTGGGTTTTAATGTTCCAGTTCCACTGTGTTTACATTCCTCGCGGCTGTTTTGAGTTTAGGTTTCTACGAGCAATGGCGACTGAAGGAGTCATACAGATGGCTGTATTTCCGCACTTCTTCAAGCAATCTCTCGGTCACTTGGTCTATTTCCATGGCTCTTCACTGGTCTTCGGAATTTAAAAATGGCGGGCGGGCGGTGCAGAGTGCAGAAGATCATTCCGGAAATGCGTAGGAGGAAACGCGATGCTATCCAGCCGACCAATCACAGATCTTGCGGTCCGCGTCGCCGCGACGCGTAGTTACATTTTTGAGGAGGTGCGCGTCAGGGTACGGCGAAGGGTACGACGTATGGTACACGTCAATGCGTATGCTACGCCGTACCTTCTACGCGCACCCGACGCAGAAGTATAAATTGGCCTTTAGACACACACCCTCACACGACTGTATGGTGAGTATAGAGAGGGAAAAAACTAAGTCAAAATAAGTTTTACTTCAATAAACAGAATACCCTCAACTAAAAGCTAAGTTAAAAAGATACGTTTTCAACTGTGACTTAAAACTGGGACTCACACTTGGGAAAAACCATAATAACTCATTTTAATGCAGTTTAAACCATGAATTATGTCGCAGTAATAAAGTTACAACCAACTGGAGTGCAACTTGCTGTGTGTGTGTGTGTGTGTGTGTGTGAGTGAGAGAGAGAGAGAGAGAGAGAGAGAGAGAGAGAGAGAGTGTGCGCGCGCGTGCGTGCGTGAGTGTGTGTGTGTGAGAGTGTGTGTGTGGGTGTGTGTGTGTGTGCGCGCACGTGTGAGTGTGCGCGTGTGTGTGTGTGTGGGTGCGCGTGCGTGCGTGCGTGTGTGCGCGCGTGCGTGTGTGTGTGTGCGTGTCGTCCTGTGCCAGGTGTTGCAGTGATTAAAGCCTGAAACAGCACTAGGGTTATTTCAGGAAACTCCAGATTGAATTAAATCCAGGATTAATCGAATGAGAAATTGTATAACTCTCCTGAGCAACACAGAGTAAAAAAATCTAATTATTGGGTCTTCTTTCTTTGTCTTGCTTTTTTAGAGCCTGATTGAATCTGGAGTCTGAAAAACATAAAGGTAATTTGTGATGATCCTGGGGAAGGAGTGACCCGAGGGTGAAGGGTCGGGATGGGTCAGACGGATAGAGTTGGGATGTAAACGCAGTGTGAGATAATCAGGAATAGTCCAATCTGAAGCTGTAATCTCTGTAATCTCGTCGTGATCTGGTAATGAGAAAAACTCCAATGTCTCGTCAGAGAGAACAAGCCATATATTTAGATCACCATTAGATCTGTGCCGTTTGACGTCACACTTAGAGAGAGACATAGAGAGAGACATAGAGAGAGAGAGAGAGAGACACAGAGAGAGAGAGAGAGAGAGAGAGAGAGAGATAGAGAGAGAGAGAGAGACACAGAGAGAGATAGAGAGACATAGAGAGAGAGAGAGACATAGAGAGATAGAGAGAGATAGAGAGAGAGAGAGACAGAGAGAGAGAGAGAGAGAGAGAGAGAGAGACATAGAGAGAGAGAGAGAGACATAGAGAGAGAGACATAGAGAGAGAGAGAGAGAGATAGAGAGAGAGAGAGAGACATAGAGAGAGAGAGACAGAGAGAGTTAGTTCACGTAGTGTAACTGTGCAGCGCATCTGTGTTGTACGTCACACGTAGGCTTACTATTGGCCGACGCTGGTCATGTGTGTGATGCGTGTGACGTACAACACAGACGCGCTGTGCTAAAACACTATGTGAAATAACTCAAGGCCCAGAGAGAAGGAAATGAATAGTGGATATAAAGTCGTTATTTTTTGTTTGTTTTTTGCGCACAAAAAGTATTCTCGTCGCTTTATAAACTTAAGATTGAGCCACTGTAGTCACTTGGACTATATTAACGATCTCTTTAATACATTTTCTGGGCCAGCAAGTTCCAATCCCTTAGAAGCCTATGGAGGAGTGATCCAGCTCTCAGATTTAATCAAAAATATCTTAATTTGTGTTCCGAAGATGAACAAAGGTCTTACGGGGTTGGAACAACATGAGGGTGAGTAATTACTGACAGAATTAAAATTTTTGGGTGAACTAACCCTTTAAATACCTATGCTAATCAGTTTGTGGGCCACGATTATCTATAACTGTGTCTATTAATGCAGTGTATCACTGAGAAACGTCCTGCTTGAGTTGTCCTTGTGATGGAGGTTCGGGTTGAATAACTAGTTCTTCCAGTGTTTCATTATTGGACTCGCGTTCGGATTGATATGGTAAAATCGACGTCATTGTTCGTTACTGTGTTTAGTTTACGGTGTAGGAAGCCTCAGGACAGCTGATCTTGTTATGGCAATGGGTATTTTTGTTTAAGACACGCGCGCTGTACGCAGTAAACCAATCACAACAGACTGAGCTGTCTGGCCAGTAGCATGTGGAAAGGAGGGATTTAGAGAGATTGATTCATCTGACGAGCCGTTTAAGAATCTTTGAAAAATGTGGTGATGTGCAAATGTATATTATGAGAAAATTCAACGTTTTTTTTTACCTTTGATGCACGTAAACCTGTTGTAGGTAAGTGTTGTAGTAAATAGGATAATAGGGGCACTTTAAAACAGTTATAAAAACAATTAAAAAAATGTACAGTACAGTTATAAAATGAATTAAAAGAGTAAAAAGATAATACATAGATAAACTTCTCATCTGGCAATACACCGGTGTATCATATTTTTCACAACTCCCAGTTTTACTCTGAGATTTTCCCATGGTGATTACACTGTGTCTGTGGTGTTCTTGCGGCATGCCTATAAGAAATCAACGTATCCAAAAAAAACAGATTTTTCCCTAAAATCGTACATGAGAAACTCTAGGACTGACTCATGGGGTAACCTCGGGTTCACTGCCCCATCAGTCCGCACCCCAAAGATTTGTCCGGAAGCTCTAGGAATGGAATCGATCCAGTCCGCACCCCACAGAACCTCGAGTTTAATTACACGTCAAACTCACTACTTCACAGACAGAGGTCATCAGCATGGTTTCATCTCTCAATTTCCCCAATTAAGTAATTCATGTTTGTCTCTTACCCAATTCGCAATGCCATTTGAGTTCAGTTTAGAATCAAAAGGAGGATGCAAAAAGAGAACTGAATTCATAACAAATCAAAGCAGGGATCATGACAATACGCCATAAAAGCATCCCAGTTGGTCTTGACTGGCCTCCATACCGGTAAACCACTGATGGCTGATCTGAAAAAACAAACAAACAAACAAACAAACAGAGAAAATGTGTGAGAAATGGTTGAGTTTGGAGTTGTGGAGTTTATTTAATCTAAATTTGTTCATGGACAGATGAGGAATCAACTTGTGCAACAGCAGTTACCAGTCGAGTTAGTTTAAATAGTATAGCTTTATTGCACATCCCTTGTTAGGGAACTCTATTAATTGCCTGAATGTACAATTACGTTAAAGGTACACTGAGTAGCTTTATGGCCCTTCAAACCTAAATCTGAAATAAAAAGCTTTTGTAACATTACAAATGTTTTTACTGTCACTTTAAGTCAATTTAATGCATCCTTGCTGAATTAAAGTATTAATTTAATTTCATTCAATTTCATTTGGGGCAGTCATGGCCTAGTGGTTAGGGAGTTGAACTGGTAACCCAAAGGTTGCTGGTTTGATTCCAGAACCGGTGGGAAATGACTGAGGTGCCCTTGAGCAAGGCACCTAACCCCTAATCGCTCCCTGGGCGCCACACAAAGGCTGCCCGCTGCTCTGGGTGTGTGTATCCACGTTTGCAGTGTGTGTGTGTTAACTACTCACTACTCTGCTCCTAATGTGTGTGCATTAACTTGGATGGGTTAAATGCAGAGGTCAAATTCCAAGTATGGGTTACCATATCCGTCACTTTCACTTTCACTTTCACTTTCAACAACCAAAAAAAATAAAAATACTGACTGAACAGTAGTACTTTCTATTTCAGATAAATGCTGTTCTTTTTAACTTTCTATTCAAAGAATCCTGAAAAAAAGTGTACAACTGAAAATAATCAGAAATGTTTCTTGATTCTCACAAGTGCTCCTAAAAAAAGTTATGCTGCAAGTTATGCAATACAATATGTTAATCACATAATGCATCTGATAGTTAGTCAAAACATACTTACAAAGCCAAAGATGCTCAGTGCTGAGGCTCTTAAAAGAGCTCCTGTTGACACAGGGAAAAGAGAAATAGAAGAAACATTATTTTTCAGCAATGATTATTGGCAAATGACTAGGCTATATGTTATGAACATGATAAATGACAGATCTAGGATGACTGCTAGATTGATCAATTACACAATCAGATGACAGTTTTACCAATAATTGGCATATAATTAAAAATATATTTTGCAATGAATATTTTTCAATTAGTCTGCCTTTACATTGCTTTAAATGCCTTGCTATTTTAACATGTCATATTTCGGTCCTGTGCAGAGTGAATCCAGCATTTATACGTAGCTGTCACATCTCTTATATCGTGTCTACACTTTTGGCTCGTTTCCACTGAGCGGTTCGGTACGGAACGGTACGCATTTATTTGCGTTTCCACTATCAAAAGTTGTGAATGGTACCAAAATGCCGAACCGTACCGTACCACTTTTTAGGTACCCTTCCGTTGGGGTACCTAGCACAGTGGAACGGTACTAAAAGGTGGAGCTAGACTCACTGCAGGACGTTGATTGGTTGACAGAGAATCGTCACTTGCGCGTGCTACAAGGGGAATGACAACATAAGAAGCGCCATTGTTTAATATACAGTTTAATATAATACTACTGTTACTGTGTCACGAAATGTATTTTTAAGAGTTTTTCAGGCGAGAATGTAGTTGTTTAAAGCTCAAATCTGTGGTTTATTTATAAAGATTTTTTTATTTGATTTTTTTTCGGTTGTGAGATCCATGCGATCAGCGGGCGCTCGGCGCTCGGCGCTCATGTTTCCCGGCTGGATGAGCCTTTCCTCGGCTAGTTCTTCTGATGTTCGCCGCTGACTCCGACGGTAGTGGTTAAACATGAGATAGCCTATAATTCGTCTTGTGTAGACCTAACGGGCGATCTTTGGTCTCGTGAATATATAATTCGTTCCCTGTCAATCGTTTGGCTGAGGGCTAAGTTTAGTTTCATGTTATAGGCTATTTGTATTTAACTTTACTGTTGTAATGTTAGACTAGAGCGCTGCATTTGGATATTTGACTGTTTGCTTTATTTCTTATTGTATAGCTTCTTGTACCTTTTACTTAAACTTTTATATTGGCTATTATTGATAAAACTGAAATTTTACAAAAAGAAATATGGTTTCTTGTCATTTTTTATTACAAGATTATCACTGATGTTTATTGCAACATTTGTACAAATGCATATATTGCCTGGAATATGTGTAATTTTTTTTTTATTTAAACGAAAAGAGGTAACGTTAGGGTTGCGTTTTAAATTTCGTTTTGTTATAAATAGAATAACGTATAACGTGCAGTGAATAATCAATATGCGTTGCGCATGAACCACATTTGTGTCCCTATATATTTAAATTAAAACGAAAAGAGGCAGAGTGGTATTTTATAACATATTTCGTTTTATTGTTGCTTAAAATTTACATACAGAGTAACAGAGATAACTGGAGTAGCAGAGCGAGCTGAGTGAAGAACGCGCTGTACCATTAGCATGTAGGAGTCGCACATGGCAAGTACAAACGTTGCGTACTTGATATTGAGAAAAGCCTAATGTCGGCGCTTGTCTTCTTGTGACAAACACGTCGAGGAGCAAGAACAAGATCTGCTGTATATGTCATCCATTGTAGTTTACTATGTCCTTCTTCGCGCGAAAATGACATCGATCGAAACAACACATTTATCAAGTAAGGGTACTGTTGGCAGTGGAAACGCTAGCCAGATCATGGTTAACAGACCCGAACCGTACCGTACTGTACCGTACCGTACTGTACCGCTCAGTGGAAACGAGCCATTTGTTAATGAGAGTTTTCGCGAGCCTGCATAATTCGGCACTGAATAAAAACTCCTGCGTTCTCCAGAGCGCGAAAACAAATAACGTTAAGTTAACGTTAAGCACAAATATGCACTGGAGCGTTTGGTTTGGCAAATCTGTTTCGCTAATATATTATAACAGTATCAAGTAACAGTATCAAAGTAGCAATCTCTTGCTTGTGTTTGAGGGTGCATAGCACCCCCATAGAACCGGGCCTGGGGCAGAGAGAGCGCGAGAGAGTGCCTTTGAGAAAACACGCTAGGCCTAACTTACTTCAAAACGCCACACATTTAACTGACGGGTAAATATGCCATAACTGGTCATAAAAAGGACAGAAAACCTTTGTTTGTGTAAATATTAGATTGGGTCCATCTACTGGAAAAGGCAGTCAATTCAATTGGCATTTAATGGGATATTAAAGCGGCAGTTTCGAGGAAAATTAGACTGTCCTGTGAGCTGTTATTAAAAGCCTATTAGATTTTATTATTTACTTTCTTCATAAATTTAGCTATATTTAATTGATATTGGTAATGGTTTACTTTGTAAAAGTAACTTATAAAATACATTTGTTCAGTAAAAAGTACTTACCTCAGAAAAACTCCCAGCTGGCGTCTAGCGATCCACTCACAGCACGTCCGTTAAGAGCGCGCACTCGACACGTGACGTCACACTAACCTCAGTTTACATTCTGCCAGGTTGTTGCGCGGGCTTTGCAACAATTTCAATTTTGTGAGGTGTAAGCAAAGTTTATATATATAAAGTTTATATTAATAAAAAATAAACAATAAATAAAAACATGTATATCATTTATATTGCCTGTATGGGAACCAGTTGTGAATTTTTGTATATATATATATATATATATTGGAGAAAATGCTAATATAAAAATTACTCTGGTCTCTCACTAAGAACTAATTTTAAATCCTTCCATCAACGTGTTTTTATTTATTTATTTATTTATTTATTTTATTTAACTTTTAAACATCCAGTGTTGTTTGCATAGCTTAAAAATGAGAATGCAGATTCATGATTTTCATCTGCAGAACAAGATGGGGGAAAAAAATATAAAACATTATCATATGATATTTTAATATGCCTAAAACATAAATACAATATGCACATACAAACTTCAAAAAATCTGTCTTCTTCATTTACAGTAGCAGTTTCATTTACAGTTCATTTACTGCTTTTGCGTAAACAGTAAAGTACTGTAAATTCCATATACAGTAAGTTACTGTAAATTTCATAAAAAATACCCATAATGCAGTGCATATTACAGTAGTTAACCGTAAATAATATAAGCGGTATTTTACTGGGCTTTTTTGCGGTAAGTAACTGTAAAATTACGGCAAAGTCTAACAGTGCATACTAGTGCACATCTTCTGTTCTTGTAAAGTTTAAATATTTCCAAGATTTAATTACTGACATGTAAAAGTTAGGAAAGAAACAACGTGCCTTTTCCTCAAAGGGCTTTTCCATTAAAAACAACTGTTTATCAAGGCCTATCCCACCTAAATCTGTTAATATAGACAACCCAAATGAAACCCATCGTAAAGGAGCAGAACAATACATAATCCTCTGTAATGTTTGTAATCTCATTCCTAATATTTTTGACTCTATATGTATTAATCCTTGACCTCCCTCAGCCACAGGAAGGTAAAGCATACCAGGAATAAGCCAATGGTGACGTTCCAAAAAAAATCCACAAAAGCTTTTTGGATGATAGTAAGCAATTCCTTAGGAGGATTTAAAACAGTTACTCTATGCCATAGCATTGAGGCAGCCAGATTATTGATAATCAAGCACCTCCATAACTAGCATAACTAACAGAGGCTCAATAGAAATAGAGTACAGAAGACCAGACAGAGGACATCCTTGTCTTATTCCCCTGGTCACAGAGAAAGGCCTAGTTAAAGACCCATTAATTTGTATCATACTGTAAATGTCACGTACAGTAGCTTGACAAGAGAAATAAACTGTGTACCAAAACCAAAAGCTTCAAGGGTCTTAAACAAATAATGATGGTCCACCCTGTCGAAAGCTTTTTCCTGATCCAAGGATAGAAATCCAATGTCCAATTTGTGTCTTTGTGCAACTGTAATAATGTCTCTTACGAGAAACAGATTATCAAAAATTGTATGTTTAGGGACACAAAATGACTGGTCTTCATGGATTACATTTGTCATATATTTTTTAAGTCTATTAGTTAATGTTTTAGATAAAATCGTAAAAACTCAACACAGATCAGTGACACAGGCCGCCAGTTTTTAAGGAACCCAAGATCCCCTTTTTTTGGAATCAACGTTATGATTGCCCTCCGACAACTCATTGGAAGTTTCCCTCGGTTAAAACTTTCCAGAAAGACTTCATACATGTCCTCTCCAATCACATTCCAGCAGGCACGATAAAATTCAGCTGAAAGACCATCCAGACCCGGTGACTTCCCAGGGCTCAGCTCCTGGACGGCAAGAGAAAGTTCAGCAAAGGATATAGGGTTCTCAAGGATAAGTTGATCTTCCTCTGATAACTGTGGTAGATCACATAAAATTTGTTCTGCTGCTGATCGGTCACATGGTTCAGCACAGTAGAGGTCCTCATAAAAGGAAAGTGCATGAGTACGGATTTCCTGCTGGTCAGTTGTCACACCACCCTGTGGTAAATTCAGTTTATGGAAATACTTATGTTCTCTTGGTTTTTTTTCAAGACCGAAGAAGAATGCAGAGGGAGCGTCCATTTCATTTAATTGAGAATATCTAGTCCTTAAGAGGGCTGCTTTTCCATGCTCCTCCAACAAAGTCTTTAGAAGGAATTTATTCCTCTCAATGGAATCAGCAGAGTCACCATGGTTACTTTGTCTCAGAATGTCTTCTTCAAGTGATCTCATTTTTTCTTTGAAATTTCTGGTGTTATGGGCAGTATATTGTTGGCAAAACAACTTGATATGCACTTTGCCTATGTCCCACCACTGACTCAATAAAGGAAAACTACATCTCTCCTCTCTCCAAGATTGCCAAAAAAGGCCAAAAGAGTGAATAAAAGAGTGATCCTGCAATAATCTGTTGTTAAAGTGCCAGTGTGATTTTTGAGTTTTAGAAGACAGGACAGAAACAGCTACAGAGATATAATGATGGTCAGATAAAAAAGATGGTACTATTAGGCTATTGTAAAACCTACCACTATTACTCTTAGCGACATAAAATCGGTCAAGTCTCGCTCCAGACAAGGAATTTGAGTTAGCTTTTAACCAGGTATACTGTTTGACCCCAGGAAAACTATCTCTCCATAAATCAACAAAATCATGATATCCAATAACATTTTTTTAAATTTCTGCAGAACCTGAGTGGGGTTCATCATGATTTCTGTCTAAATCAGGGTTTATTGTGCAGTTAAAGTCACCTCCTACTACCACAACATTATCCTGTGGGCACTGTGACAAAGCATCTGACAATTTAAAAATATATATCTTACGCTCTTGTCCAACATTAGGAGCATATACATTAAAAAAAGAAAAACGTACTTGTCCAACCATAATATCTGCTCTTAAAAGTTGACCAGGTATTATCTCAAACATAACTGGTTGATTACAGACACATGGAGAAAAAAGTATAGCAACACCAACACTAAAATTAGTCCCGTGGCTCATTAAAATATTTCCCTTCCAATCACAATTCCACTGTGTCTGATTCCTCAAATCAGAATGAGTCTCTTGGAGCATAATAATATCTGCCTTTTTTTAATTGTAAATAATTAAAAAGAGCAAATCTCTTTGTTGTATCCCGACATCCATTGATGTTAAAGGATCCAATATTTATGAATGCCATGGAAAAGATAATGCTAGGATATCCAAAAACCCCAAAAAATAAACTGACAATCATGACTCCATAGACTATAATATTTATAACGAGTTTTTAATCTTTTTTTTAACAGTGCTCAGGTATTTTTTGAGCCTGTAACGTTTAGGCTGAGCAAGCTCCTCCATTGTTGCCTTTCTTAACGCCATTGTACATGAATCAACAAAGAGTTGTAAATCTGGGAAGTATTTTTCAATTTTTGGTCCTCGCTGGTTAAAGGTATGGTCTAAAAAATCATTAATTTAGCGAACTGTATAATAGGGATGTTTTAATTTAAGATTCTGACCATTCCCTTCAAAACTACCTTGAGAATTTACCATAGCAAGATGGTCTTCTATATCAGAAGTGTCACTATCAGAATCCGACTGAACTTCACTTCCTTCCATCAACATACCAGCATCGCCCTGAGACAGGCTAGATCCTGATGCCTGCGAATCGACCCACTCGCCGTCAGGCATCAGGAGCTCAGCCCGCTCTACTGGTCGCTCCGGTTCACCGATCGCGCCGGCGGGATCTGCGTCAGCGCACTCAACCTCAGCACTCACTGTGCTGTCATTTACACTTACAACGGTATTCACGGAAGAATGTTCCACATCATCAACGTGCTCGTTCATTATAGGCTCGTTCGCACTTACTCCATCTTTAGAGAAAGAAACCGCATCAATTACCTGATCAATTCTCTCACTGTTATTCTTTCCACCTTCATCATTTACTGGAGCAGAGGGTAATTGTTCCGCAGAAGGATTAAGCTCATTCACATTAATGTTAGCCTCCTCATTCCTTGAACATACCAGTTTTGTATGACCGTACTTCCCACAAGTAAAAGTCAAGTCAAGTCAAGTATATTTGTATAGCACTTTTCACAATACAGATTGTATCAAAGCAGCTTCACAGTATTAAATTAAAATAATAGAACAAGGTTTGTTTCTAGTGGAATTTATTGATTGATAAAATTAAATTCAATATCCCCAAAATATCCCCAACACCTCATTGATTCAGTAGGCTACTGATGTAAATGGTATAATCTTTACCCAGCACAGTGGTTTTCGCTGACGTGTTCAAAGATTGAAATTCGGCGTTCAGGATCATGAAAGTCTGACGTCTAAATGACATCACATGTTTTGAGTTCTGGATTTTTTTAATCCTAAAGGGATCATTTTTATTGGCCCCACTAGTTTACCATAGCGTCCTAACAACCGCTCGAGTGAATCTTTGGTAATGAATGGGGGCACATTCGAAAGGATAACCTTCTTTGAAGGATTCGACAAAGGCAAAACTGATAAAAAAGTATCTCTAACAGATAAACAAAATTCAACTAAATGCTGAACCAAAGAAACTTCTTTTAAAAAGACAACAAACGCCTTGTTCATCCTTGATGCAGACACAATATTACAAGCCCCAATTTCGCTGCTGATCGCAACTAGACAATCCTCAACTGTAATGGACCGGTAAGTGGATGTAAACATTTGCACCCGTGTTGAGCGGTTAAAAGAGCAACACCATCTGAATTTGTCCCCATTTTCAACCCTTAGGTGAAAAAACGGAGACAAATAATATATGCTAAACAAAACAGAAAAAGGAAAAAGAAAAAAAGTAGCAACTCACTCACACACGCTGCAACTCGCTCCGACGCTCACACACTACTCAGACGCCCGCACATGCGCACACTCACAGAGAGAGAGAGGGAGAGAGAGAGAGAGAGAGAGAGAGAGAGAGAGAGAGATGATGATGATGTGATGAAGAATGTGACAGAAAACATTCAGATGACTTCACATCAAACTGATCCTCTCTGAGAGACAGCAGTCACGCTGTAGATACGTGTGTGTGTGTGTGTGTGTGTGTGTGTGTCGAGACGTGTATTTACAACGCTACATTTCTTATCCTTTGATAGTTTTCTTCACGATTATTAATCGCATGCAGTGAAAAGCATCATGTAAAGCAGACATTCAAAGTTCAAGTTCTCAACTAAAGAACTACATGTATATATTTATTATACACACACACACACACACACACACACTCATACACACTCTCTCTCTCACACACACACACACACACACACAAACACACACACACACACACACACACACACACACACACACACACACACACACACACACACACACACACACACACACACACACACACACACACACTCTCTCTCTCTCTCTCTCTCTCTCTCTCTCTCTCACACACACACACACACACACACACACACACTCTCACACACACACCTGGAGTTTCACCTAATGAGAGGTCAACGGGGTCAATCGCTGATTGAGAATTAATGAATTTACATGAATGTGAATTAAACAGGAGCACATCTGCAAGTGGAACTGAATGAAACTCCAGTAATTCATAATCCTGCAGTAGAGATTAAATATAGCACATCATTTAATAAGATGCTTTACTCATGTTATCTTTTACACATTACACACCATATGCATTATATTTATATAATTATAACTAATATAAATCATTAAATCATTAAAAATGTTTTTAAAAATAATACAAAAATATAAATAATTATATTGATTTATGCCACAAAAGTTGGATTACATTTTAAAAACATATTTTTTCTCTGTTCTTGTAACACTGATATAAATTACAGAAATATATATTAGCTTTTTTTAATTGTGTCTTTTGCTTTAGTAAAATAAGGTTTGTTACATTAAAGAGATTTTTACATTTTGTCCTACCACATAAATTATACTTCATCATACGTTAAACATGAATCCTGAAACTGCTGATAACACTATGCACTGAAAGGACGAGTTTGCGCTTGTAATTACTCCTGACTTTAACTCAGCGAATCCTTGTTTGAGGAGAATTAACACTAAATATGAAAGCCTGCTCTAGTAATGCTCGCCACAGGCCTAATTTTTCTCATAAATTGAAAACCACTATTCCAAAAAAATCCATTAGGAGTTCCCGAGGGAATCCATGGTAAATTAGCCTTCCCCGTCGACCTACAAATCCACATCCCGAGGGAACCGGTCGCTGCTTTTCCCTGAGGAGAGAAACAGCACGGCAGACAGGCCTCGTCCTGAATCACACACTTCATGAGCACTTGAAGGATTACTTCACTTTCACAAAAATGTTTGCTGATAATTTACTCACCCCGATGTCATCCGAGATATCCATGTCTTTCTTTCTTCAGTCGAAAATAAATTAAAGTTTTTGAGGAAAACATTCCAGGATTTTTCTACACAGAATGGACTTCCAACGTGATGACATAATACGTGGCGTGTCTCAGAGACGGTACAAGACGAGCATTTGTGGTTAAAAAGTATATATATATATAAACATTTTTTTTTTAAATTTATTTATTTTTTAAATGACCGATGGTTTCGCTGGATAAGACTCTTATTTCTCGACTGAGATCGTGTCGAGACTTTGAAGCTGCATTGAGACGGACATTTGAACCTTCTTTGAATATTGGTATAGCTGGTTGCCATTGAAGTCCATTATATGGAGAAAAATCCTGGAATGTTTTCCTCAAAAACCTTCATTTCTTTTCGAGTGAAGAAAGAAAGACATGGATATCTTGGATGACATTGGGGAGAGTAAATTATCAGCTAAGCTGATTTTTGAGAACATTTTTTGTGAAAGTGAACTAATCCTTTAAGGTCTTGTGGACTTACTCTGGCCGAGATCATGAGGCAGAAGGGTGTCCGTTTGTCATTTTATCTTTCAGAAGCGATACTAGGGATCAAATCCCTCACGGTTCGGTTTGGATCACGGTTTTAGGCTCATGGTTTCGGTTCAGTATGTTCTGTGTTCAGGGAAAAAAGGACTACTGTCAAATAAAATAAATAAAATAAAAGCAAAATAGAGACCAGGTTTTTCAGGTCTAAAATTAGTTTTCAGGTACAGAAATTGAATAAAGTAATCAAATGTAAAATAACATTGCGGGCCCTATTTTAACGATCTGAAACGCAAGTATCAAGCGCGAAACACAAGTAACTCTGTGGCGGGTCTCGGGCGCTGTTACTATTATACCGGCGGGATAAATGACTCTTGCGCCCGACGCAAATCTAAAATGTGTTGGTCTGAAGTAGCTTCATTACTCATAGGTGTGGTTTGGGCGTAACGTGAAATAAACCAATCAGAGCGACATCTCACATTCCCTTTAAAGCTGCTCTAAGCGATGCCGGGAGACGTAACTTCTTGTTGACATTCGAATTGTTGTCAAACAAAACGCAGGCTAGCTAGACCCTCCCTCCTCCTCACCCCGTCTCCTCCCTCCTCCTCATCCCGTCTCCTCCCTCCTCCTCATCCCGTCTCCTCCCTCCTCCCCTCCCTTCCAGCATAAAGGAAAGTCAAAGTAGTCACTGTTAAGTTTTACTGATACTTCATTCAATGTGTAATGTCACCAAGTTAGATAATGTTTTTATATATTGCAGAACAGAATGCAGAAAAAGAGAAACATTATCTTAAAATCGTTTCGCAATCTGAGGTTATAACTAACGTTATAAGCTCCCATACAAGGACGCAATAATAGCAAGATAACGTTAGCTTCGCGTTTCCCAATGAGCATAAACAACGGCGGCGGCAAATTCATAACAAACAGTGGGAGAAAACAATCATTCACACAAATTGTCGCCATACTGTGAATTTACAATAGTTGATTGCTAGCTTCTAGAAACATGTTGTATTCACCAAAGTTAACGCTGACTGCATAGTTCTAGCTAATTACATCCTTGGATTGGTGAACATGAACATCAGTTTAGAAAGAAAGATGGATTTACCTGTCCAGCAAAAACAGAGCAACTGAATGTCGGATTGGAAGCCCTTCTGCCAGCGGAGTTCTCGCCACCTTTCAAAGGTTTTTCCGATGTAAATTCGGTACTTTGTGCGTTCCTTATCCTTATCCCTCTTCTTTGCAATTTGTTCATCGGAACGTCGTCTCTTTGGTCGTGTGTCGGCCATAATTCAAACTTCCCTCTTCATGCTTCTCTCTCCTCCACACCCCGTTTCATGTGTACACGTCGCGCACTAACCCCCCAAACCCCACCCTCAGATACTTCTTGCCAGTGATTGGCTGGAACACTGTTTGTTGTGCTTCGTGGTGCGGGTGAGCCCAGTTTGTTTTTGTTGCCGTTTGTGGAGCCTGTGGTGTCTAGAGAGACCGCGGTTTTTTACAGTGTGTTCAGGGGACAGGCAGCTAGCGGATAGTGAGGAGATGTTTGCTGTATGCGACAAAAAAATGTTTGGCCTAAAAAACGTGTGGCATCGCTTAGTGCACCTTTAAGAGCAGGCGCGCTTGTTCCATGGCGGATTGCTATTATAACGGCGGCTTTACCAGACGCATGCCAGGAGCGGTTCACAGCCGAGGAGACCGACGTTCTCGTCAGGGCCGTAAAACACAGAGAAGTGACATTGGGGATGGAGAAACACGCACAAATTAGCTTTGGTTAAACAGGCGTATGATAATCTGGGTAAATGTGTAAGCTAGATTTATGCCTATTTTTTCACATCTTCATGGACACAACAATGATTTCCCTCGTGTGGAATATTTTTCCTTGTAATAATGTATGGTTTTCTAAAAATGAGATCTGCTGCTTCTGTGTGTTGTTGAGAGAAGCAAAGTGTGTGTGTGTTGTGCACACGCTATACTGATTATGGCCAAGCATGCGCCCTTAAAATAGCATATGAATAACATGCGCAATGCGCCACTGACTTTAGACTAGGTTTCTCCTGGTCAGTGGTGGAATTGTTTTCTGAAACTGCAAAATAGCACCAGGGAACGTTTGCGCCGGAACACGCCTCCTCTTTTTGCTGAACCGCCCCCGGGAGCGCAAGTTCATTCCCTAGTTTACCGGCGTGTGTCTGTGGAGGGAAAAGTCAATTGCGCTGGGTGCAAGATAGAGCCCTGAATATTTGACTGTATAAATTAAAGATTAATCCTTATTAAAGTTACAAAAGCTTTCAGTCCAGAGCTGTGAGTGATTTCCTTGTCTTTTGTTGTTTGATTAACATTGAAGGCTAATATTAGGCTGCTGTCCCTTTAAGACTAATGCACTGATCCACTACACTGTTACACACGCACTGTCTTTCTCCAGTTCTCTCAGTTCACTTACAGCTGAACAGACTATGTCTATAGGATACGCATCAAGAATGAAGATTTATATTATCTTGAAGGGTATTAAACCAAATTAATTGGAATTTAAGATGCAATGAGGCAGTATTTGACAAACGTTTTATTTATTTTAGTCAAACACTGCCTCATTGCATCTTAAATTCCAATTAATTCGGTTTAATACCCTTTAAGATAATACAAACAAAACAATACTTTATAAAACCATATCCGTATGGTGAAATCCAGTGGAAGGCGAGCAGAAGTCTGAACGTTTCAAACACACTATAGAGCGAATGCACTTTATTTTCAGTCGTTTTAGGTCATAAAAGTTAAACTAATGACAAAAATAATCAGGCAAACTAATAAACTTTTGTCTAATTTCGCCATTTTCAATTGAAAATAGGACAATGTCACATGATTCATGTAATGTAATAAATAGTTTACTGTCATTGTGAGGGAACAAGAAACATTAACAAAGCCGTTTTCATCATATTAGGCACACGATTAATAATGGATATGTACATATTGTGAATGAATTTAATAAACTTAGTTACCTATCTTTCCTGTGAGCCTTTAGTCAATTAACATGTATAAGAAAATGTAGGAAAATGTAGGAAAAAAGAAGATTCAGGTTTAGGAGGAGAAGAGACAGAACAAGAGAGAAAGAGAGTGATGATATAATCTACTGCCACTGACAGGCTTTTAAAGCTAATGTTGTTCAATTCTTTTGTCCTTCAAAACATCTTAAAATGCACATGTGTAGATCAGAGAAATCCAAATGTTCCCCGAACGCTCCCGCAGAGACCTCAGTGATTATAAACCCTGCCTTTATACGTATAGCCTACAGTACTAACAAACAGCTGATATCCTAGTAATATGCATGAATTATGGAAAACATTATCTACATTTTTTTTAAGATTCTTTTTATTTAAAAATGATTTAACTGTCCAAGTATGTGGACACCATGAAACAATGGCGTAAAATGGGACATAAAGCCACAGATGACAATATGGAACATTGTGATGTTATTATGGCATGTTATGCCATGTAGATCAGCTCAGTTATTAAAAACAATAATATTACAATATAATAACAATAAAACACATATTGTAGGAACTATAACGGTAGTTATTTTTACAATATACAATATAAGACAATTATATTACAATATAAGACAATTCATAACATTTTTGCAAAAATAGAACAGATATACTAGTAGGATACAGAAATCAGATCCACTGTTGCATGAAAGGGTTTTAATAAGCAACTAGTTAATAGTTGAGAATTAGACCCGTCCTAAAATGGAAATCCTAGAATCGCGCCGGTGCGAACGCTTCGCTAAAGACTTCGCTAAGGGCTTCGCTAAGGGCTTCGTGAAGGAGTGAAGTTGCTCGTTTTTGATTTTTTTATCAAAAATGCTTTTTGAATTCGTCTTTATTCAGAGCGACTTCAGCCATGATGTTCAGTTGAGAAGGTTCATCCAAACTCTCTAACGTTTAGAAGTCAGGAAGACATTCGGCCCTGAATGATTCTTTGCCTCTATTGAACCGCAGTGCGAAGAGCAACGTGGTGTTGAGGGACCAAGAACACACACACTTACTCAAGAAGAAAACCAGATGTGCTGAGCGGATAAAAGTCTTCGTCCGGGACAGGAGTGGGATTGAGAGTTACAGAAGGACAAACCAGCTCACAATGAGGCTTTATAATTAGCTGACAAAACTGACAAGCAATTGCAGAGAGCGACTCAAGCATTAGATTAAAGTCTTTTCCATATTTAACACACAGACCTATACGGCTGTAACCAGACACACACACACACACACACACACTGACGGCTGCTCTAATTGGTAATTATCCCAAACCCTCCTCATGGGAAAGTGGGACTAATGGAAGTCTTTTAGCACTGCTCCGTTCTCCATCACGCGCGTCTCACACACACACTGATCACATGGTAATGTTGGAACATCCACGATTATTAGTCTTTCTTCCTGAAGACGCTGCGACATCATACCGACACTGACATGTTTCTTATATACGCTGCTAACATTACAAAAATCATTTTGATTTTAACGGTAAAAGACCGTAAAAATGCTACAGTGAAAAACTGTTCATTGTTTAACCGAAAGTTTCAGTACTATATATACGGTGAATAACTGTGATAGATCTAACCGTACATTTAATGTCATTTTACAGTAAAATACCGTTTTAAATTTAACGTTAAACATTCCCACAATTCCCGGCGTGACACTTCATGTTACGATCTGCTCTGAGACACGAAGGTTTAGATCCAAACGCAGCTTTATTATGGGCAATCCAAAGGCGTAATCCAAAGTACAGGCAAGGGTCATACACAGATAGGCAGTCCAAACAAAGAAACAAACAAAACAGGCAGGGACCAGAGGCAAAAGAGTAATCCAGGGAACAGGGCAAGAAATCCAAATCCAGATGCAGTTTAACACTTAAACAAAACTTTGCAGTGAGTGAATGAGTGAACATGGTATAAATAGGCTGACTAATAAGGATGAGACACAGGTGAATGCAATTAGTGATGATGAGTCCAGGCAGTGAGTTATGGGAAATGTAGTTTGTCATAGAGTGATAATAGTCGGGTGTGGAGTGCCCTCTGGTGGTTCTCAAGGGCACTCCAGCTGGTGACCGTTACACTTCACATTTGATGTATTTTTGTTGAAATTACTGTTTCTTCATAGTTTTTCTTAGTTTTTTTCTAATCAGTGATGTACATTAGGGTTTTATGTTACATTTAATGTTGGTAAATCAATGTTTATTGCATTTTTTAAAATTTCGTCTGTGTAACGATGATGGTGTTTAGTGTGTGTGTGTGAATGACACTGTGCAGCTTCTAAATATTAATATTAACTGTCTTGTGGAAAAGCTGTTTGTGATGAGCGTTGATTGATCATGTGACTCTCATCTCCACTGTGATTGGTGGTTGTCAGTGTGTTACAATTGTACAAAACAGATATTAGTACCTCAATAAGTCGGTAAATTAACATTATATCAGATAATGAAATGTTTTTGTTTTTTTTTACTGTAAATTTAAGTCAAGTCTGTAAAGCCTAAAATGTTGCTACCTTAGTTTTTACGGTAAATTTCTGGCAACAGCAGCTGCTGTTTTTTACCGTAAATTTAATGGATTATTTTTTGTTTACAGTGTGACATCTGCTGTTAGACCTCTACACACCAGAGATGGACGTAATCAGGATTTAAAGTCATCACCCAAGAACCCAAGAGCGCAATAGCGTTATAATACCCTAATATAATCAATAAATGTACAAACTACAAATAATAAACATTAAGTGCTTGACAACACAGTCAAAAGTGCAATATTAAAGTTGTATTGCCTGCAAAAAGTTCAAATAAATAATCCAACAGTACTGTGATCTGATTTCCTTAGTGCATGTAAACACACTTAGGGCCCTATTTTAACGATCTGAAATGCAAGTATCAAGCGAAACACAAGTAACTTTGTGGGCGGGTCTCGACGCAAATCTAAAATGTGTTGGTCTGAAGTAGCTTCATTACTCATAGGTGTGGTTTGGGCGTAACGTGAAATAAACCAATCAGAGCGACATCTCACATTCCCTTTAAGAGCAGGCGCGCTTGTTCCATGGCGGATTGCTATTATAACAGCGGATTTGCCAGACGCACGCCAGGAGCGGTTCACAGCCGAGGAGACCGACGTTCTCATCAGGGCCGTAAAACACAAGAAGTGACGTTGGGGATGGAGAAACACACACAAATTAGCTTCGGTTAAACAGGCGTATGATAATTTGGGTAAATGTGTAAGCTAGATGTATGCTTTTATAATAATCTATCTATCTATCTATCATCTATCTATCTATCTATCTATCTATCTATCTATCTATCTATCTATCTATCTATCTATCTATCTATCTATCGTAATGTATGATTTGCAAAAATGAAAACTGCTGCTTCTGTGTAGATGAGAGAATCAAAGTGTATGTGTGTTGTGCACATTGATTATGGCCAAGCATGCGCCCTTAAAATAGCATCTGAATAACATGCGCAACGCGCCACTGACTTTAAACTAGTTTTTTTTGGTTAGTGGCGGAATTGTTTTCTAAACCGGGTGGTGGTGGCGCAGTGGATAAGACACATGCCTTTGGTGTGAGAGACCCGGGTTCGAATCCACTGTGAGACACCAATGTGTCCCTGAGCAAGACACTTAACCCCTAGTTGCTCCAGAGGCGTGCGACCTCTGACATAGCAATTGTAAGTCGCTCTGGATAAAAGCGTCAGCTAAATGAATAAATGTAAATGTAAACCTGTAAAATAGCATGAGGGAACCTTTGCGCCGGAACACGCCTCCTCTTTGCGCTGAACCGCCCCTGGGAGCACAAGTGTATTTCTTAGTTAACCGACGTGCTTCCGTGGAGGGAAAAGTCCGATGTGCGCGGGTGCAAAATAGGAATGATACATGCGTCGGTGTACAAAGTCAATTGCGCTGGGTGCAAGATAGGGCCCTTAGTGCAAACAAATCTATTTGTAAACCAAAAAAAATAGCAGACTTCACAACAGCATAAAATTAATCAAAACCATTTGTTTAGAGCAGCCAATGCCAATGTTAAAGCTAACGCTAACGCTAATGCTAATGTTCAGCGCTGCTGACTTAACATGTTAGCCTTCAGCATGTAGTTCATTCATTCAGATTACTCACCAGTTCCTCTATGTAAACATAACCTGATGGCGGCGACGGATTCCCTGCAGCCAGTAAGTTGTTCTAAAAAGTTACAATGATATGCTTAACTTAAAAGCATGAATCGAGCACAAGAGTGAATAGTTTGTAAGACACAAACCTGTCCACAGCTGTCGATCGGCTTCCCCACACCTCTGAATGAGGAAGACGCCGCAGTCCGGTTAAACCAGTGGTCGGGAACCTATGGCTCGCGAGCCACATCTGGCTCTTTGGCAAAAATCATGTGGCTCGCGAGGTCTCTCACCCTTTATCAACAAACCATCGATGAAACAATTAAAACACATCAACAGATCGGCTCTCTGCAGAAAAAGCAGCCAATTACAATTCCCTTGTTGTAGTAGCCTACAGCCTACTGAAGTTAATGAAAAGTTTATGATAATAATAATATTAAAGTTGTACCGGCAAAAGTGCGTGTTCAGTGCTGTTCGCGAGTGTCACGAGTCACCACAGCAATCAACTAACCGCTTACGTTTCTGTGGTAACCTACAGCTCCTGCACTGGGATTCAAGCTGGCGAAAACCATTCTAGAACAGCAGCGAAAATGTAAAAGTAGGCTTTATAAACTTTAATATATCATTTTATTTAAACGGGTGCTTTGCTGCGCAAAGAGACATTTCACCCGCTGGTACTTTCACTTTTGCCGCAGAGACCCTTTATGTCCTATAAATGTGTCGTATTTTTGATAATCCGTGCAGATTTCAGTTAACGATTCTGTTTAAAGTTATTAATAACAAAACATGAATGAATAAGAAAGAAAATAACAGGATGTGCTTTATATTGAAATTAAATATTAAAAGTCGTGAAAGAGAACTGAACTATACTGACAGGATGCTGTGCGCGCGCTCCGAGCAAACACGGACAAGCACAGTAGCCTTTGTCTTCGGTTGCGCGCCTAAACGGCCAAATAAACACAGAAATATATCAAAATGCTAAGTCGAGTATTCACGTAAACACAGCAGATAGTACTGTGTGCATTCACTCTCTCTCTCTCACACACACAAACACACACGCACACGCACACGCACACAAAACAGGATTTATGCTCATCCCTTGGTAACTCAACCTCACAGTGAAAGCCCTGCACAATTAATTCCATATTGCCACTTATTTATTGTTTGCTGAATATTTGCTTGTTTTTAGTTGTCTATGGACCTAATAATTACTACTGTTGAATTTTTTATTGAAAAAAAGCATGTCTTTAATAATATATATATATATATTTTTCTACTGTGGCTCTTTTGGAAAAATGCATTATCCAAAAATGAAAAAATGGCTCTTTGGTCAAAAAAGGTTCCCGACCCCTGGGTTAAACGCTCGTGCTCAAATGCGCGATTGGCTAAGCGCAGTCACGTGACTGGGGTTACGTGAGGTCGCAGGGCACGTACTCCGCACAGGCAAATTAAAGGGACGGGGACGGCAGAACCAATATACCGTATTTTCCGGACTATAAGTCGCACTTTTTTTCATAGTTTGGCTGGTCCTGCGACTTATATTCAGGTGCGACTTATATATAAAAATTAATTCAGACTGAGATGAACCAAGAGAAAACATTACCGTCTACAGCCGCGAGAGGGCGCTCTAGTTGGCGGAGTTGTTCAAAAGCGACACCAAGGATGGAGAAAATGATGTGGAATGAGATCGCGGGAGCTTGGTGAACTTGTTTACTGGTAACTTGCTTGTTGGACTCGCTGGCTTATGTTAATTTAGCCTATTCAGCCTCCCAGGTATATGTTCTTTATGCTATTGTGTAGCTGAATAACTGTTAATGTGTTGCGTTAACATACAGGACACCTATTCAGCCTGCTGTTCTGTGTAGTTGAATCAAAGTGAATAACTTGCCTTTCCAGATTAAATGTCTGTTCTTGGTCTTGGATTTTGTGAAATAAATTTCTAAATAAATGCGACTTATAGTCCAGTGCGACTTATATATGTTTTTTTCCTCTTCATGATGCATTTTTTGACTAATGCGACTTATACTCCGGAGCGACTTATAGTCCGGAAAATACGGTACAAACATTTAATATATATTGACAGATTTTAACCTGGGTTACAAACGCAAGAGCGCAAGAGCACAAGAGCACAAGAGCGCAAGAGTGCAAGAACGCAAGAAGCCAAGAAAGCAAGAGTGCAAGAGAGCAAGAACCCAAGAAAGCAAGAGTGCTAGAGAGCAAGAACCCAAGAAAGCAAGAGTGCAAGAGCGCAAGAACCCAAAAGCCCAAGAGCACAAGAGTGCAAGAGCGCAAGAACCCAAGAAAGCAAGAGTGCAAGAGAGCAAGAACCCAAGAAAGCAAGAGTGCAAGAGCGCAAGAACCCAAGAAAGCAAGAGTGCAAGAGAGCAAGAACCCAAGAAAGCAAGAGTGCAAGAGCGCAAGAACCCAAGAAAGCAAGAATGCAAGAGAGCAAAAACCCAAGAAAACCAGAGTGCAAGAGAGCAAAAACCCAAGAAAGCAAGAGTGCAAGAGCGCAAGAACCCAAGAGCGCAAGAGTGCAAGAGAGCAAGAACCAAAGAAAGCAAGAACCCAAGAGCGCAAGAGTGCAAGAGAGCAAGAACCCAAGAAAGCAAGAGTGCAAGAGAGCAAGAACCCAAGAAAGCCAGAGTGCAAGAGAGCAAGAACCAAAGAAAGCAAGAACCCAAGAGCGCAAGAGTGCAAGAGAGCAAGAACCCAAGAAAGCAAGAGTGCAAGAGAGCAAGAACCCAAGAAAGCCAGAGTGCAAGAGAGCAATAACCCAAGAAAGCAAGAGTGCAAGAGAGCAAGAACCCAAGAAAGCAAGAGTGCAAGAGCGCAAGAACCCAAGAGCGCAAGAGTGCAAGACAGCAAGAACCCAAGAAAGCAAGAACCCAAGAGCGCAAGAGTGCAAGAGAGCAAGAACCCAAGAAAGCAAGAGTGCAAGAGAGCAAGAACCCAAGAAAGCAAGAGTGCAAGAGAGCAAGAACCCAAGATAGCAAGAGTGCAAGAGAGCAAGAACCCAAGAAAGCAAGAGTGCAAGAGCGCAAGAACCCAAGAGCGCAAGAGCGCAAGAGAGCAAGAACCCAAGAAAGCAAGAACCCAAGAGCGCAAGAGTGCAAGAGAGCAAGAACTCAAGAAAGCAAGAGTGCAAGAGAGCAAGAACCCAAGAAAGCAAGAGTGCAAGAGAGCAAGAACCCAAGAAAGCAAGAGTGCAAGAGAGCAAGAGTGCAAGAGTGCAAGAGTGCAAGAACCCAAGAGCGCAAGAACCCAAGAGCGCAAGAGTGCAAGAGTGCAAGAGTGCAAGAACCCAAGAAAGAAGGAACCCAAGAGCGCAAGAACCCAAGAGTGCAAGAGTGCAAGAGCCCAAGAGCGCAAGAGTGCAAGAGTGCAAGAGTGCAAGAGAGCAAGAACCCATTAAAGCAAGAACCCAAGAGCGCAAGAACCCAAGAACCCAAGAGCGCAAAAGTGCAAGAGAGCAAGAACCCAAGAAAGCAAGAACCCAAGAGCGCAAGAACCCAAGAACCCAAGAGCGCAAGAACCCAAGAGCGCAAGAGTGCAAGAGAGCAAGAACCCAAGAAAGCAAGAACCCAAGAGCGCAAGAACCCAAGAGCGCAAGAACCCAAGAGCGCAAGAGAGCAAGAACCCAAGAGAGCAAGAGTGCAAGAGAGGAAGAACCCAAGAGAGCAAGAGTGCAAGAGCGCAAGAACCCAAGAGCGCAAGAGTGCAAGAGAGCAAGAACCAAAGAAAGCAAGAACCCAAGAGCGCAAGAGTGCAAGAGAGCAAGAACCCAAGAAAGCAAGAGTGCAAGAGAGCAAGAACCCAAGAAAGCCAGAGTGCAAGAGAGCAAGAACCAAAGAAAGCAAGAACCCAAGAGCGCAAGAGTGCAAGAGAGCAAGAACCCAAGAAAGCAAGAGTGCAAGAGAGCAAGAACCCAAGAAAGCCAGAGTGCAAGAGAGCAATAACCCAAGAAAGCAAGAGTGCAAGAGAGCAAGAACCCAAGAAAGCAAGAGTGCAAGAGCGCAAGAACCCAAGAGCGCAAGAGTGCAAGACAGCAAGAACCCAAGAAAGCAAGAACCCAAGAGCGCAAGAGTGCAAGAGAGCAAGAACCCAAGAAAGCAAGAGTGCAAGAGAGCAAGAACCCAAGAAAGCAAGAGTGCAAGAGAGCAAGAACCCAAGATAGCAAGAGTGCAAGAGAGCAAGAACCCAAGAAAGCAAGAGTGCAAGAGCGCAAGAACCCAAGAGCGCAAGAGAGCAAGAACCCAAGAAAGCAAGAACCCAAGAGTGCAAGAGTGCAAGAGAGCAAGAACTCAAGAAAGCAAGAGTGCAAGAGAGCAAGAACCCAAGAAAGCAAGAGTGCAAGAGAGCAAGAACCCAAGAAAGCAAGAGTGCAAGAGAGCAAGAGTGCAAGAGTGCAAGAGTGCAAGAACCCAAGAGCGCAAGAACCCAAGAGCGCAAGAGTGCAAGAGTGCAAGAGTGCAAGAACCCAAGAAAGAAGGAACCCAAGAGCGCAAGAACCCAAGAGCGCAAGAGTGCAAGAGCCCAAGAGTGCAAGAGTGCAAGAGTGCAAGAGAGCAAGAACCCATTAAAGCAAGAACCCAAGAGCGCAAGAACCCAAGAACCCAAGAGCGCAAAAGTGCAAGAGAGCAAGAACCCAAGAAAGCAAGAACCCAAGAGCGCAAGAACCCAAGAACCCAAGAGCGCAAGAACCCAAGAGCGCAAGAGTGCAAGAGAGCAAGAACCCAAGAAAGCAAGAACCCAAGAGCGCAAGAACCCAAGAGCGCAAGAACCCAAGAGCGCAAGAGAGCAAGAACCCAAGAGAGCAAGAGTGCAAGAGAGCAAGAACCCAAGAAAGCAAGAACCCAAGAGCGCAAGAGTGCAAGAGAGCAAGAACTCAAGAAAGCAAGAGTGCAAGAGAGCAAGAACCCAAGAAAGCAAGAGTGCAAGAGAGCAAGAACCCAAGAAAGCAAGAGTGCAAGAGAGCAAGAGTGCAAGAGTGCAAGAACCCAAGAGCGCAAGAACCCAAGAGCGCAAGAGTGCAAGAGTGCAAGAGTGCAAGAACCCAAGAAAGAAGGAACCCAAGAGCGCAAGAACCCAAGAGCGCAAGAGTGCAAGAGCCCAAGAGCGCAAGAGTGCAAGAGTGCAAGAGAGCAAGAACCCATTAAAGCAAGAACCCAAGAGCGCAAGAACCCAAGAACCCAAGAGCGCAAAAGTGCAAGAGAGCAAGAACCCAAGAAAGCAAGAACCCAAGAGCGCAAGAACCCAAGAGCGCAAGAGTGCAAGAGAGCAAGAACCCAAGAAAGCAAGAACCCAAGAGCGCAAGAACCCAAGAGCGCAAGAACCCAAGAGCGCAAGAGTGCAAGAGAGCAAGAACCCAAGAAAGCAAGAGTGCAAGAGAGCAAGAACCCAAGAAAGCCAGAGTGCAAGAGAGCAATAACCCAAGAAAGCAAGAGTGCAAGAGAGCAAGAACCCAAGAAAGCAAGAGTGCAAGAGCGCAAGAACCCAAGAGCGCAAGAGTGCAAGACAGCAAGAACCCAAGAAAGCAAGAACCCAAGAGCGCAAGAGTGCAAGAGAGCAAGAACCCAAGAAAGCAAGAGTGCAAGAGAGCAAGAACCCAAGAAAGCAAGAGTGCAAGAGAGCAAGAACCCAAGATAGCAAGAGTGCAAGAGAGCAAGAACCCAAGAAAGCAAGAGTGCAAGAGCGCAAGAACCCAAGAGCGCAAGAGAGCAAGAACCCAAGAAAGCAAGAACCCAAGAGCGCAAGAGTGCAAGAGAGCAAGAACTCAAGAAAGCAAGAGTGCAAGAGAGCAAGAACCCAAGAAAGCAAGAGTGCAAGAGAGCAAGAACCCAAGAAAGCAAGAGTGCAAGAGAGCAAGAGTGCAAGAGTGCAAGAGTGCAAGAACCCAAGAGCGCAAGAACCCAAGAGCGCAAGAGTGCAAGAGTGCAAGAACCCAAGAAAGAAGGAACCCAAGAGCGCAAGAACCCAAGAGCGCAAGAGTGCAAGAGCCCAAGAGCGCAAGAGTGCAAGAGTGCAAGAGTGCAAGAGAGCAAGAACCCATTAAAGCAAGAACCCAAGAGCGCAAGAACCCAAGAACCCAAGAGCGCAAAAGTGCAAGAGAGCAAGAACCCAAGAAAGCAAGAACCCAAGAGCGCAAGAACCCAAGAACCCAAGAGCGCAAGAACCCAAGAGCGCAAGAGTGCAAGAGAGCAAGAACCCAAGAAAGCAAGAACCCAAGAGCGCAAGAACCCAAGAGCGCAAGAACCCAAGAGCGCAAGAGAGCAAGAACCCAAGAGAGCAAGAGTGCAAGAGAGCAAGAACCCAAGAAAGCAAGAACCCAAGAGCGCAAGAGTGCAAGAGAGCAAGAACTCAAGAAAGCAAGAGTGCAAGAGAGCAAGAACCCAAGAAAGCAAGAGTGCAAGAGAGCAAGAACCCAAGAAAGCAAGAGTGCAAGAGAGCAAGAGTGCAAGAGTGCAAGAGTGCAAGAACCCAAGAGCGCAAGAACCCAAGAGCGCAAGAGTGCAAGAGTGCAAGAGTGCAAGAACCCAAGAAAGAAGGAACCCAAGAGCGCAAGAACCCAAGAGTGCAAGAGCCCAAGAGCGCAAGAGTGCAAGAGTGCAAGAGAGCAAGAACCCATTAAAGCAAGAACCCAAGAGCGCAAGAACCCAAGTACCCAAGAGCGCAAAAGTGCAAGAGAGCAAGAACCCAAGAAAGCAAGAACCCAAGAGCGCAAGAACCCAAGAACCCAAGAGCGCAAGAACCCAAGAGCGCAAGAGTGCAAGAGAGCAAGAACCCAAGAAAGCAAGAACCCAAGAGCGCAAGAACCCAAGAGCGCAAGAACCCAAGAGCGCAAGAGAGCAAGAACCCAAGAGAGCAAGAGTGCAAGAGAGCAAGAACCCAAGAGAGCAAGAGTGCAAGAGTGCAAGAGAGCAAGAACCCAAGAAAGCAAGAGTGCAAGAGAGCAAGAACCCAAGAGAGCAAGAGTGCAAGAGAGCTAGAACCCAAGAAAGCAAGAGTGCAAGAACCCAAGAGCCCAAGAGAGCAAGAACCCAAGAAAGCAAGAGTGCAAGAGAGCAAGAACCCAAGAGAGCAAGAGTGCAAGAGAGCAGGAACCCGAGAAAGCAAGAGAGCAAGAACCCAAGAGAGCAAGAGTGCAAGAGAGCAAGAACCCAATAGAGCAAGAGAGCAAGAACCCAAGAGAGCAAGAGTGCAAGAGAGCAAGAACCCAAGAGAGCAAGAGTACAAGAGAGCAAGAACCCAAGAAAGCAAGAGTGCAAGAGAGCAAGAACCCAAGAGAGCAAGAGTGCAAGAGAGCAAGAACCCAAGAAAGCAAGAGTGCAAGAACCCAAGAGCCCAAGAGAGCAAGAACCCAAGAAAGCAAGAGTGCAAGAGAGCAAGAACCCAAGAGAGCAAGAGTGCAAGAGAGCAGGAACCCAAGAAAGCAAGAGTGCAAGAGAGCAAGAACCCAAGAAAGCAAGAGTGCAAGAGAGCAAGAACCCAAAAGAGCAAGAGTGCAAGAGAGCAAGAACCCAAGAAAGCAAGAGTGCAAGAACCCAAGAGCCCAAGAGAGCAAGAACCCAAGAAAGCAAGAGAGCAAGAACCCAAGAGAGCAAGAGTGCAAGAGAGCAATAACCCAAGAAAGCAAGAGTGCAAGAGAGCAAGAACCCAAGAGAGCAAGAGTGCAAGAGAGCAAGAACCCCAAGAGAGCAAGAGTGCAAGAACCCAAGAAAGCAAGAGTGCAAGAACCCAAGAGCCCAAGAGAGCAAGAACCCAAGAAAGCAAGAGTGCAAGAGAGCAAGAACCCAAGAGAGCAAGAGTGCAAGAGAGCAGGAACCCAAGAAAGCAAGAGAGCAAGAACCCAAGAGAGCAAGAGTGCAAGAGAGCAAGAACCCAAGAAAGCAAGAGTGCAAGAGAGCAAGAACCCAAGAGAGCAAGAGTGCAAGAGAGCAAGAACCCAAGAGAGCAAGAGTGCAAGAACCCAAGAAAGCAAGAGTGCAAGAACCCAAGAGCCCAAGAGAGCAAGAACCCAAGAAAGCAAGAGTGCAAGAGCGCAAGAACCCAAGAGAGCAAGAGTGCAAGAGAGCAGGAACCCAAGAAAGCAAGAGTGCAAGAGAGCAAGAACCCAAGAAAGCAAGAGTGCAAGAGAGCAAGAACCCAAAAGAGCAAGAGTGCAAGAACCCAAGAGCCCAAGAGAGCAAGAACCCAAGAGAGCAAGAGTGCAAGAGAGCAAGAACCCAAGAAAGCAAGAGTGCAAGAGAGCAAGAACCCAAGAGAGCAAGAGTGCAAGAGAGCAAGAACCCAAGAGAGCAAGAGTGCAAGAGAGCAAGAACCCAAGAGAGCAAGAGTGCAAGAGAGCAAGAACCCAAGAGAGCAAGAGTGCAAGAGAGCAGGAACCCAAGAAAGCAAGAGTGCAAGAGAGCAAGAACCCAAGAGAGCAAGAGTGCAAGAACCCAAGAGCCCAAGAACCCAAGAAAGCAAGAGTGCAAGAACCCAAGAGCCCAAGAGAGCAAGAACCCAAGAAAGCAAGAGTGCAAGAGAGCAAGAACCCAAGAGAGCAAGAGTGCAAGAGAGCAGGAACCCAAGAAAGCAAGAGTGCAAGAGAGCAAGAACCCAAGAAAGCAAGAGTGCAAGAGAGCAAGAACCCAAGAAAGCAAGAGTGCAAGAACCCAAGAGCCCAAGAGAGCAAGAACCCAAGAAAGCAAGAGTGCAAGAGAGCAAGAGAGCAAGAACCCAAGAGAGCAAGAGTGCAAGAGAGCAAGAGTGCAAGAGTGCAAGAGAGCAAGAACCCAAGAAAGCAAGAGTGCAAGAGAGCAAGAACCCAAGAGAGCAAGAGTGCAAGAGAACAAGAACCCAAGAGAGCAAGAGTGCAAGAACCCAAGAGCCCAAGAGCGCAAGAACCCAAGAGCCCAAGAACCCAAGAGCCCAAGAGCGCAAGAACGCAAGAGCAATGTGTGAGCAATAACACACTGATTTCCCATGATTCCCTGCCGGAGTCACTGATTCTCTTAAGGTTTTGTGTGAGAGATGTAGAAGAACTAAATGTCAGTTTTAGTTTGCGCTGTACATGATAACCTCAGGAAAACACACTGTTAGACCTGTGTGTGAACATGAGATTCATGTAGAGACGCACTTCAGCTCCACCCGTCAGGATTCATGAACAGATGTGTGTGTCGCTCCGCAGTGTCATCAGAGGTTACAAACACACACAGACACACACACACACACACACACTCAGACTCTCGCGCCTCCTGTTCCTCCACCAGAGAGATGATGATGATGATGATGTTCACACACACACACACACACACACACACACACACACACACACACACACACACACACACACTCACACACAAACACACAGACACACACACATACACACACACACACACACACACACACACACACACACACACACACACACACACACACACACACACACACTCACACACACACACACTCACACACAAACACATAGACACACACACACAAACACACACACACACACACACACACACACACACACACACACACACACACACACACACACACACTCACACACACACACACACTCACACACAAACACATAGACACACACACACAAACACACACACACACACACACACACACACACACACACACACAGACTCGCGCTCCTCCTGTTCCTCCACCAGAGAGATGATGATGATGTTCACACACTCTCTCACACACACACACACACACACACACACACACACACACACACACACACACACACACACACACACACACACACAGACTCTCGCTCCTCCTGTTCCTCCACTGGAGAGATGATGATGATGTACACACACACACACACACACACACACACACACACACACACACACACACACACACACACACACAGACTCTCGCTCCTCCTGTTCCTCCACCAGAGAGATGATGATGATGTACACACACTCTCACACACACACACACACACACACACACACACACACACACACACACACACACACACACACACACACACACATACACACACACACACACACACACACACACACACAGACTCTCGCTCCTCCTGTTCCTCCACTGGAGAGATGATGATGATGTACACACACACACACACACACACACACACACAAACACACACACACACACACACACACACACACACACACACACACAGACTCTCGCTCCTCCTGTTCCTCCACCAGAGAGATGATGATGATGTACACACACACACACACACACACACACACACACACACACACACACACAGACTCTCGCTCCTCCTGTTCCTCCACCAGAGAGATGATGATGATGTACACACACTCTCACACACACACACACACACACACACACACACACACACACACACACACACACACAGACTCTCACTCCTCCTGTTCCTCCACTGGAGAGATGATGTTCGGGTCACAGAGAGGTCAGAGAGAAACACACACACACACACACACACACAGCAGAAAGTTTTGCCCGTCTCCCTGAACATCTCAGTTGGACCGTATGCTGAGATCAGACTGAATTCTGAATCAGATGCAATAATAACTAATAACTCCACACTCCCTGTGGTGTCTGGGAATTATTAAGAGCGATGTATTTATTTCATCTTTCTCCAGGCTGGCAGGAGATTCATGTCCATGCAACTTTCCTGCAGGAATTACAGCATGTTAATCAGAGAACAGAGTGTGTGTGGATTCGTCTGGGATTGAGTTGTAGAGTTCAGCTTCTCAGATCCTCTGAATCCGTGAACTAACAACTGCAACACGAAGCGATAGAAGCTCGTTCTGTCCAGACAAACCGATGACAAGTGACGAGACGTTTGTCACGAGAAGCTCCGCCCACTGCGAAATCTCATTGGTTCTCATATATTCTGATATATACAGTTGCAATAGAAATTTGTCAACTTCCATTGCAAATCAGGTTTATTGGCAACATTGACAGACTTTCAGCTGTTTGCAATGAACAAATCAAACAAAAGTAATTGAAATAGCTCAACACAACAAATAGGCCGCTGTACGTGAGCTGTATCGTTCAGTTTCGTTCCGACAAACGGGGCACTAATTTTTCTTTTGCTCAATATGTTCAACGTTAATAAAAGGTATCCAAGCAAAAAGTTCTCCACACATTATCCTGCAGTTAATGAGAAATTGTAATTTATTGGCGCACTATATTGACTGCGTATTGAGACGTAAAACTGTTGAGCTAGATTTTCAACCAATCAGCATCGAAAATGTAAGTAGGTCACAGCCGAAATCAAGCCAATATCACTACGCACATGTAAACAGAGGAGGACGTAAGCAGCGCATCTTCATCTGATAGCGGCGATCAAGCTCGATTAACACCCGTAAAGTGTATTCTTCATGTCGGAAAAGATGGTGGGAAAGGTCTGCAGCCCTTTACTGAAGTCCGATGGGAAAAAATCAAGCAATGTGCGTAGGAATGGCTCAAAACGTCGGACACTACGGAGCTAACGTTAGCTATTGCTAATAAACATGTTGCCCTCCTGGACAAACCGGTCTCTGATGTCCCAACAACTACGGGTTTCACCCGGCCTGATATCGGCATTTTATAGACGCTTGACTTGTGTGTATGTGTGTGATGGGTAGGTTTAGGGGTCGGGTTAGTGTGTGTGTGTGTGTGTGTGTGTGTGTGTGTGAGAGAGAGAGAGAGAGAGAGAGAGAGTGAGAGAGAGAGAGAGAGAGAGAGAGAGAGAGAGAGATAGGCCGCTGTCGGTAGCCTAAAAGAGGTCTAGAAATAGGGTTTCGTCCCACCAAGTGGGGCACTACCTACTTTTTTAACATCAGAAATATATAGAGATTCCTTAGGAAAAAGTTCTCCACACACAACCTTGCAGTTTTTGATAAAAATGATGCTAAAGGTGCCCATTTAAAAAAAAAGGGAAAACATAGGGAATTTTGCACTTTCAAGCCTGTTTATCATATAAACCCAAAAATGCCGAATTACCACTTGAGGTACAAAATAAAACAGTTTGAAATGTGTGATACCTGAAGTTGCTATCTAGGGACAGTAAACATGATAAGATTATCAAGAAAACTTCTACTGTAACATTAACATCCCAATTACTTCTCATGTTCCAATTCAAAGGTAATATTTGAGGTAAAATCTGAATAACAAATAGAATTAAGTCAAAATATAATAACAGAGCTGCCAACTCTCACGCATTCACTGTGAGACTCACGCAATTAACACTTTTCACACGCTCTCACGCCACACATCCATTTTCTCACGCACAGAAAAATCGTGAAGCAAAGAGGACACGGAGACCGACAGACTAGACAGAGCAGGTTAGTTATGATATGAAAAAAATCTCAGCTCTCAGATTCTGTCAATTTTATTACGAAATTCAAACAATAAATACCGTTTTGGTGTTTGTAATTGATCCCTAGCGGCACGTGACCCGATCATCTCTACTAGCTAATAGTAAATAAACACGAATGAACAATGTTGAAAGAAACAGTACAGCTTACCGAAATGTATATTCTTCATACATAATATCGATCAATCAATCAATCAAACAAAGGGGTCAATAAAACAGCTGGAGAACAATTATGTCACATAACATTTACCTCAGGAAAGCCATTTAATGACCATAATATAGGCACGTTAGTGTCAGGGTTCTGCCCTGGCAGCGTTGTCTGTCTTGTCTCTGTTTAATGTTTCTATGTTTACGTTGTGTTTTAACACATGGTTGTGTCTTTGTTTGTGTTTGCCATGTGCTCCTCTGTCCCTTCCTCCTTGTTTCCTGTTACCACGCCCCCTTGTTTAGTTGAGTCCTTGTTTGAGTGTTGGCACCTGTCGTCTCGTTAAGTCCTTGTTTGTCTGAGTGTGCTCACCTGTTCCTCATGTTCCTAGCTCCCTTTATATGTTTGCTCTTTCCCTCTTGTGTTTGCCAGTTCGTTAAATGTTGTACTTCAGAGTACTACTGTGTCTCAGTATCGTTCCTCTTAAGTCGTTAGTGTTTTGTTGTAGAAGTTTGTTAGTGCTCTGTTTACTGCCATTGGCTCTGTCTTGTTTCCCTGTTCCAGTCCTGTCCAAGTCCTGTCCAGCAAGCAGCCCTGTTCTGAGCCTGAGATACCTGAGTGTCAAGCTGTAAGAAGTCAAGCTGTAGAAGTTCCTGTCTGGCTTTAGCTGGTTACCTCTGGTCTCACTCTGATCTGCCATATCTTCACTCCAGCCCACGGATACCTCATTACATCTGCTGCTCTGCTGTTGTCACTGTCTCATCTCTACCTATTGTTTGGATTGCTACCTTCTCCCACCTCGTCGTGTCATCTGTTTGTCAATAAAGCTGTTAATTGTCATCCTGCATTTGAGTCCTCCTTCACAGATCCATAACAGAACGAACTGGCCACTACAGGACTCAGCAGGATGAGCATCAAGGTCCTGCCACCTGCCAACATGCAAGAGAGAATGGCCCGTCATCGTAGTCTCACTGCTCTTCGCCAGGATGGCTTAGGAGTTGGGGGTTTTGCCCAGATGTTTTGGACCTGGTCTAGGGGGCTAGATTATAATGATGCTGCTCTCAAGCATATCTTTAACTCCTGCCTGGATGACCCCTTGCCTGCATGGGAGATGGATTCTCTTCATATTCTGGATTTCTGGGGTTTCGTTAGTTACCTTGGTAATCGCAGTAAGTGGGGAATGCCACCAAGCCCACCTGCATCTGCCTTCAACTTTCCCCGCCTGTCTCGTCACATCTATGATCCTCCTTTGGCTTCTACGAGGAGACTGAGATCCAGACGGAATAGGGCAGTCCAGTTTACCACATCAACCTCAGAGCCAGTCAAACCAACCCCCACCACTTCTCAGAAATCCAGGTCAGTCCCAATCACTTCAAGATCTGACTCACTATCTGTTATTCAAGAGACAGCTAAGTCAACTGCTGTCATCCCTCAGTCAACTATGCCAATCACTTCAAGAGCTGACTCACTATCTGTTATTCAAGACACAGCTAAGTCAACTGCTGTCATCTCTCAGTCAACTATGCCAATTACTTCCAGATCTGACTCACTATCTGTTATTCAAGCTACAGCCAAATCAACTGCTGTCGTCTCTCAGACAGAAATGCCAGTTCCAGTCACTTCAAGATTTGAGGTACCATCTGTTATTCAAGACACAGTCAAATCTACTGCTATCACCTCTCAGACAATAACGCCAGTCAATTCAAGATCTGAGTCACTAACTGTTATTCAAGACTTAGTCAAATTAACCGCTGTCACCTCTCAGACAATCACGCCAGCCCCAGTCACTCCAAGATCGGAGTTACGGTCTGTTAGTCAAGACACTGTCAGATCCACCGTAGTCATCTCTCAGAGAATTGTGTCACTCCCGGTCACTTCAAGATCTGAGTCTCCTTCTGTTCTTCATGACACAGCCAAGTCAACCGCTGTCTTCCCTCAGTCAATTACGCCTGTTCCAGTCATCTCTGAGTCTGTCGACTTAACCTCTGTTTTCCCTGTTACTAGCGAGAACTATCCTGTCTCTTCAGAGCCTGCTCAATCTGTTTCAGTCAGTGCTGATTCTACGAGGGTTACTGCTTCTCCGCCTGGGTTGGCCGAGTTGGCTACAGATACTACAGAAACAGCCCAGCAAGCAGTATCAGCTCGTCGTAAGAGGAAGAAGAGAAGGGTACGTGCTGAACAGTCTACATTTCTCCATTCCCAAGCCCCAGATCCAGTGGTTTGTGAGGTGTCAAGCCAAGTGAGTTCTATTCCCATGCCATTGATAAGCGATGTCATTCCCGCCGAGACAACCTCTACCAGTCCTGTTATGTTTACTGATCCCAGTCCCAAGATGCCTATTGTCATTGCTGCAGAGGCTTTATCTGAACTTCTAACTAGTCTTGTCAAGATCCTAGAGATGCCTGTTAATCCTGTCGTGTCCACTAGTCCCAAGCCTGCTGTTGAGAGGGCGTTAACTGAGCCCACCGCTGTTAATGAGCGGGCATTTCCCGAGCCCGCCGCTGCTACAGAGAGGGCGTTTCCCGTGCCCGCTGCCGCTACAGAGAGGCCGTTTCCCGAGCCCGCTGCCGCTACAGAGAGGGCGTTTCCCGAGCCCGCTGCCGCTACAGAGAGGGCGTTTCCCGAGCCCGCTGCCGCTACAGAGAGGGCGTTTCCCGAGCCCGCTGCCGCTACAGAGAGGGCGTTTCCCGAGCCCGCTGCCGCTACAGAGAGGGCGTTTCCCGAGCCCGCTGCCGCTACAGAGAGGGCGTTTCCCGAGCCCGCTGCCGCTACAGAGAGGGCGTTTCCCGAGTCCGCTGATGCATCTGAAAGCGCTGTTCCAGAGCCCGCTGATGCAACTGAAAGCGCTGTCCCAGAGCCCGCAGATGCAACTGAAAGCGCTGTCCCAGAGCCCGCAGGTGCTACTGAAAGCGCTGTCCCAGAGCCCGCAGGTGCGACTGAAAGCGCTGTCCCAGAGCCCGCAGATGCAACTGAAAGCGCTGTCCCAGAGCCCGCAGGTGCTACTGAAAGCGCTGTCCCAGAGCCCGCAGGTGCGACTGAAAGCGCTGTCCCAGAGTCCGCTGACGCGACTGAAAGCGCTGTCCCAGAGTCCGCTGAAGCGACTGAAAGCGCTGTCCCAGAGTCCGCTGATACGACTGAAAGCGCTGTCCCAGAGTCCGCTGATGCGACTGAAAGCGCTGTCCCAGCGCCCGCTGATGCTACAAGAGGTGCTGTCCCAAGGCCCGCTGAAGCTACAGAAGGTGCTGTCCCTGATCCTGCTGGTGCTACAAGAAGCACTGTTTCCAAGCCAGCTGCTCCAGAGTGCACAACCCGGGAGGGTGTCCCCGTGCACGTCTGCATAGCCCAGGAAGGTGTCCCCGTGCACGTCAGCACAGCCCAGGAGGGCGTCCCTGAGTCAGTCCCCGTGCATGTCTGCACAGCCCAGGAGGGCGTCCCCGTGCACGTCTGCACAGCCCAGGAGGGTGTCCCTGAGTCAGTCCCCGTGCACGTCTGCACAGCCCAGGAGGGTGTCCCTGAGTCAGTCCCCGTGCATGTCTGCACAGCCCAGGAGGGTGTCCCCGAGTCAGTCCCCGTACATGTCTGCACAGCCCAGGAGGGCGTCCCCGAGTCACTCCCCTTACCTGTTCCCAAGACCTTCCCTGACCCTACCAGCCCTGTCTTTGCCCCCAGGTCTGTCAAGCCCCCTTGGAAGCCCAGACCAGCTAGGCCAGTTCCTGATCCCCAAAGTGCCCCATATCAAGTTCCCATGTCTCCCTCAGCTCCTAATCTTTTCCCCGGTTCTGTTCCCACCTGCCATATGCCACCTTTTGTGTTCCCTGGTCAGTTTGGGACTTCCATGTCTATGCCCTTCCCTCCCCCCCAGTTGTTCTCTCCATGGTCTCTGCCTGTTTTGGACGCCTGGAGGCGTCCTTTAGAGGGGGGGTACTGTCAGGGTTCTGCCCTGGCAGCGTTGTCTGTCTTGTCTCTGTTTAATGTTTCTATGTTTACGTTGTGTTTTAACACATGGTTGTGTCTTTGTTTGTGTTTGCCATGTGCTCCTCTGTCCCTTCCTCCTTGTTTCCTGTTACCACGCCCCCTTGTTTAGTTGAGTCCTTGTTTGAGTGTTGGCACCTGTCGTCTCGTTAAGTCCTTGTTTGTCTGAGTGTGCTCACCTGTTCCTCATGTTCCTAGCTCCCTTTATATGTTTGCTCTTTCCCTCTTGTGTTTGCCAGTTCGTTAAATGTTGTACTTCAGAGTACTACTGTGTCTCAGTATCGTTCCTCTTAAGTCGTTAGTGTTTTGTTGTAGAAGTTTGTTAGTGCTCTGTTTACTGCCATTGGCTCTGTCTTGTTTCCCTGTTCCAGTCCTGTCCAAGTCCTGTCCAGCAAGCAGCCCTGTTCTGAGCCTGAGATACCTGAGTGTCAAGCTGTAAGAAGTCAAGCTGTAGAAGTTCCTGTCTGGCTTTAGCTGGTTACCTCTGGTCTCACTCTGATCTGCCATATCTTCACTCCAGCCCACGGATACCTCATTACATCTGCTGCTCTGCTGTTGTCACTGTCTCATCTCTACCTATTGTTTGGATTGCTACCTTCTCCCACCTCGTCGTGTCATCTGTTTGTCAATAAAGCTGTTAATTGTCATCCTGCATTTGAGTCCTCCTTCACAGATCCATAACAGTTAGTTGGCTAGAAAAAGTATTTTGCTAAATATGTGTACTATATTACATATTTATTATATTTGTACTTATATCATTAAATAAAGTTGTTATTATAATAAAAAACGCATTATATTTAATCTGAGTTATTTTTTACCTTACATAATACTACCAGCTGATAGTGTTGTCTGTATGTAGCCTATGTATTTTTTTTCTTGAGAAAAATTAACGCCTATCTTGTGTACCTAATATTTATTCAAATGAGTCAATATTAAATCAAATCACAAGAATTGAATTGAAATCGTGAAATTTGTTTCAAGAAATTTGTAAAAAAAAAACTTTAAAAAACCCCTAGCTTACCAGAAATTGTACCATATAAACATTGTAACATGTTGTCACTAAACCTAATACAATTCAGTTTAGTTACTAAAATGTTTTGACAATCACAATACACTTATTGTGATGCAAGTTTTTTTTTGCTTGGATACCTTTTATTAACGTTGAATATAATGAGCAAAAGAAAAATTAGTGCCCCGTTTGTCGGAACGAAACCCTATTTCTAGGCCTCTTTTAGGCTACCGACAGCGGCCTAAAATGTTTCATGTGGTTTCCCTAAATGTAACTGAAAATGCAACTGTTAATGACTTCTGCAGTCTCAAAATTATTCACCCCCTTCATGTCAAGCCTCTCTAGCACTCAGTAGAACACACGTTTGCTGCAGACGAGGTGTATAACAGACTCAGCTTCTGTTTCTGAGGGATCTGAGCCCGTTCCTCATGAGCAACGGCCTCCAGTTCAGGAATATACATATATAGTACAGTTATATAGTACATATATATATAATATACAGTTCTGGGATATACATATTTTATTGGGTTTGCAACCGCCTTCTTCAAATCCCACCAGAGATGTTCTCTGGGGTTCGAGTCAGGAGACTGTGATGCCACTGTATCTCCCAGGACTTATTCTGCAACCAAGCCTTGCTGGAGTCTGAGGAATGTTTGGGATCATTGTCCTTTTGAAGGTCCAAGCATCATCTTCTTCACTGATGGCATGATGTTCTCTCCCAGAATCTCCTGATACTTCAGTGACTCCATCTCTCCTTCCTCACGCTGCAGGTTTCCAGAGCCGGAGGATATAAATCAGCCGAGAGCATCACGAGCTCCACACGCTGAACTGTAGACGGTGTACGTGGAGTTCTGGCATGTGTTTAGTGTGATCTATGCTTCCAGAGGTGTCTCTAGGAACATTTAGTGCCTTCACTATCTTTTTGTATCCTGTTCTTTATGTGTGAAGGGCAATGATACCTTCGACCATTCTTTTGACAACTTTTGTTGCATATTTCTAACTTGCAGTCAAACGTGACACTCAACAAACCTCGGCAGTTCAGATATTTCATGTGTTCTAGCTCAAGCACACCTGGTGCAACTAATGAAGCCCTTGATTAGTGAGAGAACACCTGTTCTGCAGATCTGCGCTGTTGTGAGGGATTCTGAATAATTTTGAGACTGCAGAAGTCATTAACCCTCTGGGGTCTAAGGTGTTTTTGGGGTCCCTGAGATGTTTTGACATGCCCTGACATTTGTTTTTGCATTTGACCTGTTTTGCAGATCTGTGCTGTTGTGAGGGATTCTATTCAGGGGGTTGAATAATTTTGAGACAGCAGAAGACATTAACAGTTGCATTTTAAGTTGAATTTGGGAAAAACCACTTGAAACATTTGTGTTGCGATATTTCAATTAGCCTACTTTTGTTTGATTTGTTCATTGCAAACAGCTGAAAGTCTGTAAATGTTACCAAATAAACCTGATTTGCAATGGAGGTTGAATAATTTCGATTGCAACTGCACTTATTCTGACTACGTTCACAGAAATCATTCTAATATGATGATTTGATGCTCAAGAAACATTTCTGATTATTATTAATGTTGAAAACAGTTGAGCTGCTTCATGTTTGTGTAGAAACTTCATACATGTACTTCTTTCTTTAGTGTGTAATGTTGCTGTTTGAGCATTAAAAAGCTCCAGTTCTTCTCTATATCAGTGTCAGTGTTTCTGAACTCCTGAAACGCCTCCATTGTAGTCTTGAGTTTCTTCCGGGAACGAACACGTCACAATATTTCTCATTTAAATAATTAATACGCAGAATAAAGGGGCGGGGCCTGGTTGAGTTAGTTAGTAGTGTGTTAAACTGGCGGTTATGGTAAGGGGCGGGACATTTCCCAAACACGACCAATCACAACACACTGCTCCAGCCGACCAATCAGTGTGCTTTTCAGAAGGAGGGGCTTCATAGAGACAGGAAGTAAACAGAGAGTTACTGACAGACTGGGAAGAGAGGAGCCGCAACAATGGAGACTATGAGGAAAATAATCAACATTCAAGCAGGAAAACCTGTTCTAGTAGAGCCTGAGACAACATCAAGACTTGTGAAAGGGCCTGAGCTGTTTACACAAAAAAAATGCTGGGTTGTTTCTGTATACAAATTGTTGGGTTGATTATGCTGGGTCAAATGAGTTGTAAGGGGGTCATTCACAAATTAACAGCAGGTTGGGTTATTTTGACCCAGCAACTGGTCTATTAGTTTTACCTTTGTAAGACTTGAGAAATTAGAAAATGCCGGACAGTCTAGTTGAGGAACGACCACTCCCTGAGAAGACAAAGGACCTTTCTGGAAATTAACATTTGAACTTTCTCTTTTGAAACTAGCATCGCCATTCGAGATGCAAGTCTCACCTAAGCAATCCTAATCTACATCTTTTTCCCTTGACCCCCCATTCCCCCGTTCCCTCTCTCTCTCTCATGCTGAGATCACCTGAAATTCACCCAAAAATCTATATGGTTTAATGTGAACAATTATTATACAGTATTATACATTTTTGGTATAATTTGAAATGTCTCAGTACGACTGGTACAAATATCTCATTCCCAAAGAGGTAAACCAAAAGGTAATAAGTTCTTAACAGTTTAGAGATAACTTGTACACAAAGGAGGGCGTGTCTTCCAGGCAAATGGCATTCTTCTCCTAAAAGGTGTAACCTCTGAATGCAAATTCCCATTGTTAGCAGATGTTTCCATGTGAAAGAAGTTTCTGTCTATATAATGAAATGCAACAAGAGGCTCAGGGCGATTCTATAACCCAGACCAGCCCATGATGTGAAGTGCAAGCAAAACACTTTGCATCATGTATTTTATAATGTCAAGGTTCGCATCTTCTCTCTTTATTCCAGAGCATTTGATGTTTTGTATTTATTATCTTTGAACTGATAATGACATTGGCATGATACATTTACCTGACATAACTGACTCTGACATTATTTTCAGCAAAGAGTTAAAAAGAATAGTCAAACATTCGCTCACTTTTAATGATGCACGGATATCATTAAAACCTTTTCATTTATGGAGTCACATATGCAGATGAAATAACGAGGTAATAAACATGAACATTTTTTTTTTAATTTAATCAAATTACTTTGCCATGAGGAAAGACAGTAACGCGCAGAGACCTTCCCCGCTGACCGGATGCCTCCATTGGGGCGATTGAGTCGGGCTTACACTTTCTTTGCAGAACTTTCTGGATCCCTCACTTCTGAGTTATTCAGAGTTAAATTGAATAACTTCTTTAAATAAATAAATAAATAAATAAAAAGTGTTAAATTGTTTTATTAAAAATGTTTAAAACATTTTTTTATAAAAACATTTTTTTACAGTGGCCACTTTGGTTTATTGTATTACAGAGACAATAATTATTTTACATTTGTTTTATTTTATAACAAATATTTGTTACTAATTTTATTGTTAAGGCAATGAGACCAGAAATACCCCAGCACATGAGTTAGAGTTAACCCAGCAAGAGGGTTCATTTCACCCACTGGTTGGGTCAAATAAATGACCCAGAAATCTGGGTTAAATGGTAAAACCCAGCACTTGGGTCAAATCAACCCAGCTCGTGTTCTGTCCAACAGTGACCCGGCGGTGGGGTTAAGGTTGGGTTATTTTTTAACCCTGCAGTTTTTAGACCTGACAGGATTTATCACTCCGTTGATCTCTTTAGAGTTCACTCGACAGATTTAGAGACGATTGCTGTTCTCCAGCCTGAGGAAGTGCGTTCCTTCACTCGTTCCTTTGAGCGTTCGCACTGATCTTCACTGGCACTTCCCTGTTTCTCTCCTGAAACAAACGGCAGACGCTGACAAACACAACAATAACGCGAGTTCACAGTCTCCTGATGGGAATATGGGCTTATTGTTGCTCGCGGCGCCTGTTTGATTCCCGTCCATATTCTTCCTCTCATTCTGAACTGGGCAGAAGGGAGTTTAGCAGGATTAGAGGATTCCCCCCCCCCACCCCCCGTCTCTCTCCCTCTCTCTCTCTCTCTCTCTCTCTCTCTCTCTCTCTCTCTCTCTCTCTCTCTCTCTCCCTCTCCCTCTCTCTCTCTCTCTCTCTCCCTCTCCCCCCCCCCTCTCTCTCTCTCTCTCTCCTCCCCTCTCTCTCTCTCTCTCTCCCTCTCCCCCCCCTCTCTCTCTCTCTCTCTCCCCCCCCCCCTCTCTCTCTCTCTCTCTCTCTCTCCCCCTCTCCCCCCCCCCCCCCATCTCTCTCTCTCTCTCCCCCTCTCCCCCCCCCCCCCTCTCTCTCTCTCTCTCTCTCTCTGAAAAGTGAAACCCAGTAAATGTCTCCACTAACATTCAGAAACTCTTCCTGAGTCTCTCCGTAAGGCTGCACTCGCTCCTGGTTATTCTGGGATTCTGGATGAGTGAGATTGTCCTGTTTTGTTATTCCCAGAGTTTCTGAAGCTCGTGTAAAGGATCGGCCTTGCTTTTTCCTTAAAAGTAAACATTCTTAAATCAAGAAACATTTACTTGAGAAGCAAATGACTGAAGATTTAAGTCTTGTTCCTTGTTCACAAATTGAACATGCTCACCAGAAACCAGCACAAAATAAAGCATTCCTGCTAATGATCATCAACACCGGGAACGCCGGGCCATTTCCTCATCATTCCCTGTTATCCGAACCGACTGATGAAGACAAACATCCCTGACTGATCACATGACTGACAAGAGAACTGGGATAAATCTGTGTGTGTGTGTGTGTGTGTGTGTGTGTGTGTGTGTGTGTGTGTGTGTGTGTGTGTGTCGGCTTTAATATTTAAGCTTTTACAATCCGTGATATATAACATAGTGTTCATATTCTAACGCATTGTTCCCGTCTGAAGCGCATAGGCCAGTGACACACACAACCGTGACACTCCTCATGTCCACACACACACACACACACACACACTAAAATAGCCAGCGTCGGGCGGAAGCCCTTGAAGTGTCGGGCGAGAGAAGCTTTCAACGGCCATGATGGAGTTCCTCATGTATGAATCCATGCTAATGTTATTCACTCTACCTGCTGATCTGCGTATGAACGACGTTCCACAGGCGAAACTCATGAATATTTCATGAAAGTCACTTCTTCAGAATCACAGATTAATACTCCAGGGGAGGGCAGCGGCACGCGAGTGTGTAAGGAAAGTGGAACATGATCTCTTGTATTCATATATATACAGAATATTAAACAGCAGCTTTTCTTGTTAGCATTTTCTATCGGAAAAACTCACACATAAAACTCACTGCAGTTTCCAGATGAAATGAACTACACTGAGAAAAAAAATCTTGTCTCCAAAACAAATATTTGTCAGTGGAGTCAGAAAATGTAAAACTAAAGTTAATTTTTTTGGCAGATATTTTTTACTACATTTTTCTGAAAACAAGACTTAATATCTTACATCATGTTGCTTCTCCAATAGATAAGAACGTTAAGATATGTGTTCTGGAAAAAAAGACAAAAACACTAAGCAAGAAATTTTTTTTTGCAGTGAATTTTTATCCCTTTTTACACAAGCTATCACACACTCTTAAAAATAAAGGTTTATCGATTGTTCAATTGTTGAAAGGTTTATTTATTGACTGGACAAAAGGGTCTTTAATGTGAAAAAGGTTCTTTAGATTATTAAAATGTCCAGTCTTTTAAGTTCTGTCTTTTGGTTCTTTTAAGAACTGATCACTTGAAACAGTTCTTCATCGCTGTGAAAACACATTTCTGGAACCTTTATTTTTAAGAGTGATATAAAGACGCAATTGTGAGTTACACATAAACATCTTCATAAGTTTGGCTTTTCTGACAGTAAACTCGCAGCTCAACTGTACAGAACTGAACATGTGAAGCTCTTTGTTTTTATCTCACGTTTGCTTTTATAGAAGTCATCATTAAAAAGTAACACGCAATTATGGCTTTATAACACACAATTATGGCTTTATAACACACAATTATGGCTTTATAACACGCAATTATGGCTTTATAACACAATTATGGCTTTATAACACAATTATGGCTTTATAACACGCAATTGTGGCTTTATAACACGCAATTGTGGCTTTATAACACGCAATTATGGCTTTATAACACGCAATTATGGCTTTATAACACGCAATTGTGGCTTTATAACACGCAATTGTGGCTTTATAACACGCAATTGTGGCTTTATAACACGCAATTGTGGCTTTATAACACGCAATTATGGCTTTATAACACGCAATTGTGGCTTTATAACACGCAATTATGGCTTTATAACACGCAATTATGGCTTTATAACACGCAATTGTGGCTTTATAACACGCAATTATGGCTTTATAACACACAATTATGGCTTTATAACACAATTATGGCTTTATAACACAATTATGGCTTTATAACACACAATTATGGCTTTATAACACACAATTATGGCTTTATAACACGCAATTATGGCTTTATAACACGCAATTATGGATTTATAACACACAATTATGGATTTATAACACGCAATTGTGGCTTTATAACACGCAATTATGGCTTTATAACACGCAATTATGGCTTTATAACACGCAATTGTGGCTTTATAACACACAATTGTGGCTTTATAACACACAATTATGGCTTTATAACACAATTATGGCTTTATAACACAATTATGGCTTTATAACACACAATTATGGCTTTATAACACACAATTATGGCTTTATAACACAATTATGGCTTTATAACACGCAATTGTGGCTTTTTAACACACAATTGTGGCTTTATAACAAACAATTATGGCTTTATAACACAAATATGGCTTTATAACACACAATTATGGCTTTATAACACGCAATTATGGCTTTATAACACCCAATTATGGCTTTATAACACGCAATTATGGCTTTATAACACGCAATTGTGGCTTTATAACACGCAATTGTGGCTTTATAACACGTAATTATGGCTTTATAACACACAATTATGGCTTTATAACACGCAATTATGGCTTTATAACACGCAATTATGGCTTTATAACACAATTATGGCTTTATAACACGCAATTGTGGCTTTATAACACGCAATTGTGGCTTTATAACACGTAATTATGGCTTTATAACACACAATTATGGCTTTATAACACGCAATTATGGCTTTATAACACGCAATTGTGGCTTTATAACACGCAATTGTGGCTTTATAACACAATTATGGCTTTATAACACACAATTATGGCTTTATAACACGCAATTATGGCTTTATAACACACAATTATGGCTTTATAACACGCAATTATGGCTTTATAACACGCAATTATGGCTTTATAACACGCAATTATGGCTTTATAACACACAATTATGGCTTTATAACACACAATTATGGCTTTATAACACGCAATTATGGCTTTATAACACGCAATTGTGGCTTTTTAACACACAACTGTGGCTTTATAACACGTAATTATGGCTTTATAACACGCAATTGTGGCTTTTTAACACACAATTGTGGCTTTATAACACACAATTATGGCTTTATAACACAATTATGGCTTTATAACACGCAATTATGGCTTTATAACACACAATTATGGCTTTATAACACACAATTATGGCTTTATAACACGCAATTATGGCTTTATAACACACAATTATGGCTTTATAACACACAATTATGGCTTTAGGCCTATAACATGCAATTATGGCTTTATAACACAATTATGGCTTTATAACAAAATTATGGCTTTATAACACACAATTATGGCTTTATAACACACAATTATGGCTTTATAACACGCAATTATGGCTTTATACCACACAATTGTGGCTTTATAACACAATTATGGCTTTATAACACAATTATGGCTTTATAACACACAATTATGGCTTTATAACACAATTATGGCTTTATAACACAATTATGGCTTTATAACACACAATTATGGCTTTATAACACACAATTATGGCTTTATAACACAATTATGGCTTTATAACACGCAATTGTGGCTTTTTAACACACAATTGTGGCTTTATAACACACAATTATGGCTTTATAACACAAATATGGCTTTATAACACACAATTATGGCTTTATAACACGCAATTATGGCTTTATAACACGCAATTATGGCTTTATAACACACAATTATGGCTTTATAACACGCAATTATGGCTTTATAACACGCAATTGTGGCTTTATAACACGCAATTGTGGCTTTATAACACGTAATTATGGCTTTATAACACAATTATGGCTTTATAACACGCAATTGTGGCTTTTTAACACACAATTGTGGCTTTATAACACACAATTATGGCTTTATAACACAATTATGGCTTTATAACACGCAATTATGGCTTTATAACACACAATTATGGCTTTATAACACACAATTATGGCTTTATAACACGCAATTATGGCTTTATAACACACAATTATGGCTTTATAACACACAATTATGGCTTTAGGCCTATAACATGCAATTATGGCTTTATAACACAATTATGGCTTTATAAAAAAATTATGGCTTTATAACACACAATTATGGCTTTATAACACACAATTATGGCTTTATAACACACAATTATGGCTTTATAACACGCAATTATGGCTTTATAACACACAATTATGGCTTTATAACACGCAATTATGGCTTTATAACACACAATTATGGCTTTATAACACACAATTATGGCTTTATAACACGCAATTATGGCTTTATAACACACAATTATGGCTTTATAACACGCAATTGTGGCTTTTTAACACACAATTGTGGCTTTATAACACACAATTATGGCTTTATAACACAAATATGGCTTTATAACACACAATTATGGCTTTATAACACGCAATTATGGCTTTATAACACCCAATTATGGCTTTATAACACGCAATTATGGCTTTATAACACGCAATTGTGGCTTTATAACACGCAATTGTGGCTTTATAACACGTAATTATGGCTTTATAACACACAATTATGGCTTTATAACACGCAATTATGGCTTTATAACACGCAATTATGGCTTTATAACACAATTATGGCTTTATAACACGCAATTATGGCTTTATAACACGCAATTGTGGCTTTATAACACGCAATTGTGGCTTTATAACACGTAATTATGGCTTTATAACACACAATTATGGCTTTATAACACGCAATTATGGCTTTATAACACACAATTATGGCTTTATAACACAATTATGGCTTTATAACACACAATTATGGCTTTATAACACGCAATTGTGGCTTTATAACACGTAATTATGGCTTTATAACACACAATTATGGCTTTATAACACGCAATTATGGCTTTATAACACAATTAAGGCTTTATAACACGCAATTATGGCTTTATAACACGCAATTGTGGCTTTATAACACGCAATTGTGGCTTTATAACACAATTATGGCTTTATAACACGCAATTATGGCTTTATAACACGTAATTATGGCTTTATAACACGCAATTATGGCTTTATAACACGCAATTGTGGCTTTATAACACACAATTATGGCTTTATAACACAATTATGGCTTTATAACACGCAATTATGGCTTTATAACACGCAATTATGGCTTTATAACACACAATTATGGCTTTATAACACACAATTATGGCTTTATAACACACAATTATGGCTTTATAACACAATTATGGCTTTATAACACGCAATTATGGCTTTATAACACGCAATTATGGCTTTATAACACACAATTATGGCTTTATAACACAATTATGGCTTTATAACACGCAATTATGGCTTTATAACACAATTATGGCTTTATAACACGCAATTATGGCTTTATAACACACAATTATGGCTTTATAACACACAATTATGGCTTTATAACACAATTATGGCTTTATAACACGCAATTATGGCTTTATAACACACAATTATGGCTTTATAACACACAATTATGGCTTTATAACACGCAATTATGGCTTTATAACACACAATTATGGCTTTAGGCCTATAACATGCAATTATGGCTTTATAACACAATTATGGCTTTATAACAAAATTATGGCTTTATAACACACAATTATGGCTTTATAACACACAATTATGGCTTTATAACACGCAATTATGGCTTTATAACACGCAATTATGGCTTTATAACACACAATTATGGCTTTATAACACACAATTATGGCTTTATAACACACAATTATGGCTTTAGGCCTATAACATGCAATTATGGCTTTATAACACAATTATGGCTTTATAACAAAATTATGGCTTTATAACACACAATTATGGCTTTATAACACACAATTATGGCTTTATAACACGCAATTATGGCTTTATAACACGCAATTATGGCTTTATAACACACAATTATGGCTTTATAACACACAATTATGGCTTTATAACACACAATTATGGCTTTATAACACACAATTATGGCTTTATAACACACAATTATGGCTTTATAACACGCAATTATGGCTTTATAACACACGCAATTATGGCTTTATAACACACAATTGTGAGATAAAAAGTTGCAATTATCTTTTAATATGTTTTATTCTGTGGCGGAAACAAACTTCCATATATATCTGAGTGAAACACTTCTGGAACAAGAACAAATGTGGGCGGGGCTTGATTGTGTCTCTGGAGAATTGATTGGATGGTTGTGGTTTGCTATTGGCTGATCTCATGTGATTGACAGGTTGCCCCGCCCACATCATCAGAGAAGAGAAGAGATGCTGCAAGAGGAACTTATTCTCATTCAAGATTACCAGGAACATCAACTTAACACAATAATGACAAATCAATCATAATAAACACTGCAAAATTCCATAAAAATCAGAATTGTCCATTTTGATTTCATGGTGACTTCAGATGTTTACTTTTCCGAACTGCTGCAATATGTACAACACATGATTAACAAAACGATTGACATGCATCTGTTTAGAATAAAACTAGTGCCACTTACTGCATATTCACTGTGAAAGTGTCAAAAAACACAATGTAACATCATTTTCCAGAAATGTGGACTCATGCGCCTGGGTTGGTTTTCCAGCTACTGAAGCCGATATAAAACCACTTCCAGGATGGCTAGCTATCGCTTCATCCCTTCTGCGTTTCCACAAATATTATAATGAGGATTAAAACAAACACACACAGGGCCTATCTTACACCCCGGCGCAATGCAGCGGCAAGCGCGACACAAGTGTGTTTTGCTAGTTTCAGGCCCGACGCACTTTTCATTTTCACGTCCGCCGACACACTGTTTAAATTGCAAATGCATTTGTGTCCATGAGCTGCAGGTCTGAGAACGAGTGTGTGTTCTGGCGCATTGTTGGAGCGTTGCTATTTTGAGGAACAGAAGTAGACTGAGCCATTGACCAACTGAAACCTGGTCTAAAGTCAATGGCACAGTATATATATTTGTTATTTAATGAGCGCGTTAGTAATGTGCGCCTATAGGCGGGTCCACAACGCGTGTACACTCTGCTTATTACACACACAGGGACGCACAGCAGCACACACACACGGCAAATATTTAAAATAAAAGATTACAATGTAAAAGATTATTATTGTGTACATAAAGATATGGTGAATCCAGCTTGTCCCGTAGATGTTCTGCTTGCGCACTTTTACCTCGCGCACGAGCAGATCCGTTTGCACTCTGGAGACGCGTTCGGTCTTACCGGTCTTGCCGTGAGGCGAGCGCAACTGGCATTTAAAGGGAAATGGGAGATGAGACTCTGATTGGTTTAACGCATGTAAATCCCAAAACACACCAATTACTCATTAAGAGAATAGGGACGACCCTTTTAGACCATGCGCCGGGAGCCCCGACCATTTTCCCTGTCGTTAAACTAGCAAAAGTGGATTTGGACACGACCTAAGTGAACTTCTTTAGACCATGCGCTTAGATCGTTAAAATAGGGCCCTTAAGCTGTATCTCCGTCGAGAGCATCTCAGGGAACATGTTCACACTAACACAGGATAATCAGCAAGAACGAATCAAGAGGCAAATCTTTCAAGGTCAATGCAACGAGTAAAAAGAGACTGTAAGTCATTTACACTCACTGTCCCTCTCTCTCTCTCTCTCTCTCTCGCTCATCTCTCTCTCTCTCTCTCTCTCTCTCTCTCTCTCTCGCTCTCTCTCTCTCTCTCTCTCCCTCTCTCCCTCTCTCTCTCTCTCTCTCTCTCTCTCGCTCTCTC